>NW_008669136.1:15806-18051 GCF_000695815.1 Acanthisitta chloris
AGGAGCTTAATCGGTAGACTTGCTAAAATCATACTCATCAGCTAGGTGCAAAATACTGGTATTTGAAAACCACTTGATGCATCTACTTAGCCTATGACTGGCTACAAGATGCAAATGTGGGTTTAGAGTATTTGATAACTCAATGTTATCCTTGGAGTATGGTATAACATATCCAAGCTGCATGTGCAAGGAATTTAGTTAGGTTTTGTGCAGGAAGAAGCTGCTATTTCTGTCACTTTCCCCCTCCCTCCACCACCCTGCCATCAAGGGATGGAGTGATTTGTGCTTGTGCAGTAGTACAGGATGCTGTTACACTTGGCTACTCAAATTGCATAATGGTTACAGAAATTACAGCACTTATTGATCTCCTGTTTGCCTGTGGACTCCTATTTTTCTGACCATGGAACTGCACAGTAGGTGTACTACCTGTGCCAGGATTTACAGGTGTGCTTTGAATGCCAGCTTGTTTCAGACCTGGGATAATTTGTTCTGTATCAGCCTACATGGGGTATGGGAGGGTTTTAAAATAATGTAAGTTCAGAGGAAGTAGGCAGGCTCAAGGAATTAGATTGTGAATGTAGCACTACTTGAATCACTCCATTTCAGTGCTCTTTCATAACACTCCTTGTCAAGAAGTTTGAATGAATTTAGTCAACATGTATTTCTGGTTCTATATAGGGAGCCACTCAGTCAGTGTACTTTGCATGTGATGAAAGTTAGAACACTAATACACTAATCATGAAGGGAATGTGCAAAAGAGAATGAAAGAATTTATTGTGAAAACTTTTTTTCTCCAAGATCAACTTAGTGAAAACACTAATTATTTGAGACCTATGCAAAAAAAAAAGAATTAAAAAATGAAAAAATCAGCTTCAAAACTCGGTTTATGTTAATTGTCTGTAATTTTCCTATACGTTACAGTCTTGGTAGCACAAGCTTCAACCTTACTGGAGTGATCTGTTAACCTTGAAAGAAATTATAATGGTATTTGTTACTTTAGCCACCATTTAGACTGTTACATTTCCTTTCTGTAACCATAGACATATGGTTACATTTCTGTAACCATATATTTCTCTAAATATATCACTCTGGGAACTTCTTGGTTAGAAAGAATAAGATAATTCACAACATTAAAAGAAAATTTAATTAACTGATCCCAAAGAAATCACAAAACAAATACCCATGGATTGATTGTCTTTTCTGTGCGAAGGACACTGTTTGCACATGCCTGTTTTTCAGTGGTGGGGTCACATAAAAAGCCTTCCACTGCTCATTTTTTGTCCTCTTGCTGGTGTCAGTGCAAGTGCTCATGAAGCCACAAGATGAAGTAATCAGGGAATATAACCAGGTTAAAAATACTGTTTTGGTTTTCTTTTCTTTTTTTTTTTTTTTTTTAAGAGTAATTTCCAACTTGTCTCACTCATTGACTCAGTTCATTCATATGGTCCCACAAAGAGTAGTACCAGCACAAGCTGTGCCAGGTGGGAGGGAGGGGGAGGAACCTCTCCAGGTGCCAAGGGAAACATGCATGCAACCCATCGGCTCCTTTCCCACCCCGCCCACGGTGCCGCTGGGGCAGGGTAAACTGACTGCCTGGCATGAAGCAAACTTTACTCCTTTTAAAGCTCCAGAACAGCGTAAGGGCCAGGGAGGGATCTGTAAATGAAACACATACACTGACACTGCTCATCTGCTGCAATGTGCACTACATTCCAGAGTATTCACCTCTCCAAGCCTGCAGCTGACTGGAGGAGGATTTTTTAAAGCAGAAGGTCAGCACAGAACTGTATACCCAGAATCAAATGCTTTCCTGAATAGTAAGTGCTATACATGGCAGTTGTTCATGGCAGCTACATTTTTATGCATTTGCAGGCTTAATATAGTAAGCATAATGTAAACATGCATCACTCTTTTGGCTCAGCTTTCATTCATGACTACTCTCATTGCAATTGTAGAGCTGCAAAGCGGTGCCTGGTTTTCTCTTACAGACACCTCTAGAGTAATTTCCTTAGGAAGTAAGCTCACTCTGCCCCATGGAAGGGCTTTCAGAAAACGGGGGAAATCCTTTCAGTGCCAGCCACTGAAGTCTGGGCTGGAGTGCATGCGCTTTTTTAGTTATTTGTTTTAAACACCAAAGTATTTCTCTGTAACAACTTGTCAGCTAATGAGTTCTTTTTAAACATGGCTCCTAAACAGTGTACACAGTATTGTTTTACTAATAGTCTCCAATTAATAGGCACTATAA
>NW_008669136.1:18089-20226 GCF_000695815.1 Acanthisitta chloris
TTCTTTCATTCAGGCAAAATAAATGGGTTATATTGCTGCTGTTATTACTGATACTAGACATAAAGCAGATTAAAACAACATATGTTTTCAATACTAAACTCTGACTTGAGATGTGCTTGGATGCAGGCTCAAAACAGAAAAAAAATACATTGCTGTCAATTTGGGAAAAAGTCTGCTCACTTGACTGCCTTCTCCCTGTATGTCACAAAAAACAAGGGACACCATGCCCCAAGGACTATGCAAACTATGATCAGGAAGCTGCAGGAGAGGTGCAACTTAAGTTGTAAAGACTGAAATAGTCATTTCATTCCTCAAAATATTTTGGCTCCTTCTATGCCATCTATTTAAACAACCTTTTTCTTCAAAGCAGGAGCAAATGGTGCTGTGCCTCCTAAAGAGCCCTTATTTACACGGTGATATATATCCACAGTTACCAAGGGAGGTGAATGTCTCATTCAGGCCAGCACTGGTACAGCTACTGAGCCACTTACACACAAACTGCACTGCTCAGTATGTTTGTCATACCAGTGTAGCCTGGAAATAGGTTATTAAGCACACTGGTGTCTTTCATGACAGCTTCAAGCTCTCTGGGGTACAGTAAGGGGGGGGTTGGCAGATAGCAAACCTTCCCCAGTCCACTGAATGCCACCTCATATATACAGTAATGCAAGTGGGAAGTCTTAGAGAGGTATCCCAAGTGGAGGCACACTGACATTGGACATGATTTGGTAACACATGGAATTCAAAGGATTTGTCTGAAAGAAGTAGCTTCAAAACAGCAAGTTTAGGAGAATTTTATGCTGAGTTTAAAACAATAGTAGAGCTCACAAATTAGAACAATACAAATAACACATGACCAACTGTGTCATGTCCTCTCCCATCCCTTTCCCCAAGATTTATGCTTTAGAAAATGCTTCCAAGCTTAATCACAGAGAAAGCAAGCTAAAACACCTGGAAGTGCTACTTTTAGATGTTGAGGGTTGTTAACGATTGGACAGTCTGTTAGCAAGACCTGACCCAAATTCAGAGGTTAAGTTTCCAAGCGAGAAGATCAAAAGAGAAGATGTAATGCAATTTGCTATCAGAAGAACACATAACTGGGGAAGAGCTCTCCTGCCACTACCCCATCCCACAGGTAAACTGCTTGGCTACAAATGGCAAGGGAGGTAGAAGAAGGAGTAGGAGATACGTCAATTTCTCCTACTCTGCAAACAAACACTACATTGATTATAAGCTGATTCTGGGGCTTTAGTGTCTTCCAGCCCTGCTCACATCTAATCTTTTCTTGCCCTTGATCACTTTGTGGTGTGTATTTTTCATTAGTATTGTGTTGTTGCCTAGCTTATGCTGATATATATCCACAAAATAAAGCCCATTGAAAGTTTGCAGACAGGTTAAAACAGAAACAAAAAATGTTTCCTTCTACAAGAATAGTATATTTTCCAGCCTTAAGTTTGCTACTTCCTGAATGCATGAGCGAGATATAACTTCATTGCTCTTACTAGAATCTGTGAGCTTAGCTGTTGAGGGTGTGCATATGTAACTCTGACTTCAATAAACATGGTTATTCGGTTTCTCCTGGCAAGGCATCCTCTTGACAGTCAAATCACCTAATGGCTTTGTCCTTTTTGGTTTGCACACCCCTATCAACCAGGTTTTGCATCTCCTGATTTTAGTGGGGAAAATAATGGAAAAGAAGACCTTCATAACCCCTTTCTATGTGCTGATGCAAAACAGAGTAATGGTATAATTGTAAGTTTGCAGCCATACAAGTCAGCAAGCTGTGTAGATAACAACTTTGGAGCAGCAAGCTAGGCAAACACCTGATTTGCAATTAGAAAAAATGCCTTAAAAGGAAAACCTATTAGCAATGATTGTTTTTACCCATGGAAGGTTGTTTTTAAGAGAAGAAAATCAATGTTACCATTAAATATCTTTATTTTTCCAGACTGAAAAATACATGTGCTATGAAGTGGCTCAGGTTTATGTTCTTAAAATTTACAAAGATCAAATGGTAAATTTTATTTAGCTACATTTTTCGTCACAGATATTTTAACCTTAGTTATTCAGCTACAGTCTAGCTCTAACATTGTAAACTGAATAAAATATAGATGGCATTTATGTAAATATATGGATA
>NW_008669136.1:20246-22249 GCF_000695815.1 Acanthisitta chloris
AAGAAAAAACACAGCCCTCAGAAAAACTAATTGTTGAAATGTAAAACTGATAAACACTTGAATTTATAATATGACCCATAAATATATTTTGAAGCTTAAACCTTATAAATGCATGTTTTTAATGACTTCATTTATAAATATTTATTAATTGAATTAATGAATAAAATATTTGTCATGTTTTATTTTTCAAGATTCTGATTTATATATGTTTCCTCACAAGCCTCCACAGTCTTAAGCAGAATGAAAAAATATGGTACCATTTTAAAATAATAAACTACAGTGAGGAAGTTACTCGCAGAACAGCAGCATTTCAGTGTGAAACTGACAACACATTTACTGCCTAATGCCTATATTTAATTAAACCAGCCTGTGAGCATAACAGAGAATGCAACTTCTATGTTTTTGAAGATGGTCCAGTGTGCATTCCACGTGGACCATGTGTGTGGTCGTTTCATGGTCAGAGAACAATATTCTTCTCATGTCCCATATTTTCTGTGGTAATCTTAGTTGGCTGTGTACTCCATCCAAATGCTGAACAGTCATTCTCTTGCAGATTCACAATGAAACCCTACAGCATTGCACATAATAAATGCTTTACTCTCAGTATTATGCTGTAACTGACTGTGAAGGCTCTGTAGATGAGCTTACCCTTTAACGTTAGTGGTTTTATTTTGGTTTTGGGGAAAAGTAGAGTTAGTAATGATTTATGTTTTTATATATGTGCTCTAAATCCCATATTTATTGTAAGCTATAATGGTTCACTCATTAGGTCTTTCAGTTTGGTTGTGAAAACACTGGTTATGAGAAGAGCCAAGGAGGACTAACAGGAGGTTCTGCACCACCGAAGAAGGAACTGAAGAGTTTAAGAACATTGCTAAGCCAGGCAAAATTTTCCACAGTACTTATGAACCAGGAAATCTGAAAACAGACTGAGTAATCTCTTAGAAGACTGGCAACTCATAAATAATACCATTTTTATTAGCAGCTTACTTATCCATTTGTTTCTTGAGATGTTAAGTTCGGATTTTTGATGTTTGTGTATTTTAAGACTCCATGATATCTTCAGATGATCTTTAAAGTTTCAGTAAAAGATGCCTCAGTGGGGTAGGGTGTCTCAATTTGACACACACCACACCCCCACACCACAGCCTTCCTTCAATGGGTAATTTAATTTTCTTTACAAAGAATGAAAGAAAATTACAAGCAGAAATGGCTTTTCACAGAATATGGAACTCAAACTGACAGCTATGTGGTTCTGATGCCATTAGGAGGCCTGAATCTCCATTGTACACTAACTTGGCTATTAGCCTGGTTTCAGCCACGGCTCCCTTACACAGAGGGAAAAGAGTGGGAGAATGGAAAGATGTTTGAAGATGCAGCTCTGGTCTTTCTGGACAGTCAAGGCAAAGAGTGATAGCTGGGTATTCATAATTCTGGTTCATCACTGATTCATACAAGCTGTTCTCTTCAATGAAACAGGAAGAAGGCAGTACAATAGAGGTTTTGCAGAGTGAAGAAAGAGGGAAAGACTTAGCATCATAAGGCAATAAAATGCTATTATTATGAAAGATGTTATGAAAGAGTTTGTGGTTCTAAGATTAATTTTAGTTTGAGCATCAACTTCAGAGTAGTTGCCAGTAGCTGAGTCCCTACTCATCCTTCTCTCAGTCACAAAATGGGGGACAAGCAGAGCTCAAAAAACCCTTCTACAAACATCTGCTCTCCTACATACATAGACCATTACCTCACTGAGGCTCAGGGGTACACTCTGCAAAGGTTTTCAAGTCTCCTTGCACTGGTGATGAACACCACATATTCCAGATAATATGGGATTTTTCATAGTTTACAGTCCGTTCCCAGTCCAACATGAGAAGTGTTTAGGATGCAGCTCTTTCTACTATGTTTATGGCAGATCATAGAATCATATAATCTTAGGAGTTGGAATGGACCTTACAGATCACCTAGCCCCAAGTCCCCCTGCCATGGGCAGGGACCCCTCCCAC
>NW_008669136.1:22923-29984 GCF_000695815.1 Acanthisitta chloris
CCAAGTCTTTCTCCTTGTTGCTGGTCTCAATTACTTCCTCACCCAAGCTGTAGGTGTGCCTGGGATTGCCATGACCCAGATGTAGGACCTTGCACTGAATTTTGTTAAATTTCATGAGATTTGCATTGTTCCACCTCTCAAACCTGTCAAGGTCCCCCTGGATGGCACATCTCTTCCCTCCAACGTGTTGACTGCACCATCCGAAAAAGCATCTACTATGACAACACAGGAAAATTGTAATGTCCATTTTTTATTAGGTCTTTGGCTATAGTCCCAAGTGCAGCTGTAGTGTGGGTGAACGTAGTACCTATATACTTGCCCACTCTAACATGGCAAAAAAGATATGTAAACTGCCTTAGAATTGTGTTGCCAGATATTCTTGACCATGTCAAACCACCAATGCACTCAAATGAATTTTTATAAATATGAGACAATTGCTAATTTTATTTCTCATTCCTTCATAAAATCCTCAAAACAATAAAAAGTATACTAGAGGTGTAACCTATTTTTTTTAATAGAGAGTTTGGTTGATAGGATGATCTTCCCTCTGCCCCTAACTGTAATCTTAGTCTTGGCCCTTCTTAGTTCGTCTGTCCTTTTAGACAGTGTAATTTTTGGTGTACATGGCAGGTTTTTTATATTATGCCTTGGTAATGCTTTCCAATTATTTTGGTATTCAAAGCGAGCCACCTTTAAATGTTGCAGCAGCCTTAAAAAAATACAACATAATTACAACTGCGGCTGGTTCATCTTGCAGCTGTTCCACTTCTTTTGTCCCTCCTCCAAATCATTTGGGAAACAATAGAATGACCCATTCTCTATAGGCAACATTTTGTTGCCAAAGTGAAACAGTCTAAGGACTAACATTCTTGCTAGATAAGTATGTTTGTGGCTATGCAGTGTTTTACAGGAAGGCCCTGTAGAACTGAAATGTGATTTGGTGTAAGTGACTGTACCCTGAACCCAGACCCAGAGGTTCAGAGAGGCGTGCAGGTGGTACACAATTGTAATGGTAGCAGAGGACAACTGCTCAGAGAAAGCTTAAAAGACACAGGAAAAACTACTATTTTCTGTCTATGTGCATTGTTGACATGAGGGAGCAGGAAGTGATATTTCACAGGAATGCTTTCACAGACTGCTCAAGGGGAGAAACCCAGAGAAGCCAATACTCCTGGAGTACTAAATCCTCATTGCTACCTATTACATCTCACCTGCCCTTAGAAAGAGAACCACCAAGTATCATGAAGGCTGTAAACTCCTAAATAACCAGGGCAAGCTCTGCTACTCTCCTGAAGGTCCTGGAGTGCCTACCACTTCCTTGGGCCACATTCTTCTGTCAGGGCAGATATGATCTCTTGATGTTCCTCAGTGCCTTCTCCTCCCACCCAGAGGAACCACAGAGGTGAACTAGAGCTGCTTCCTGTCTAGGATTCTTCTTCCAAAGAAAGCCAGTGAGTGAATACTATGTGGTAGTAATGCATTCAAGATCCCAAAACAATGTGGAGCTAGGAGGCAAACAGGAGATGTGTTTCTGGGCAAGGTTTACTGTATACAGTGTGGGTGCACCTGCTCTATCTACCTACTCTATGTACAGCCACTAGACATTTCAAGTTCATATGACAATTTTTGCATGGAAAACCATAAAAGTCTCTTCTGCCTCTCCCCTTCAATAGAAGAAACACTGTATAAACAAAGAGCCAAATCCTCATTCACAGTACAGATTACTCTGTTCAGAGTTTAGCAGCTGAATTTTGCTTGTCCCAGAAGTGATTCAGAATAAACATTATAGTTGCAAAATCACAGCAGATCTAAACTTTCTACCTGGAATTCTCTACACTGCAACATTTTTCGTTCAGATGTGCATTGCCTATATGTAATTAGGTAGTGGTTTGGTAAATGAGTTTGCACAGATGTTGAAGCATCCATCAGCAAAGCATCAAGATTATACTGTAAGGCCTCTGGGGACAAGACCACCTTTTAAGCCAGTGTTTATATAATGTCCTGCACAATGGGAAGCCAAATCCTCTTTGAATTCCTAGATGCCATCAAAACATGTCTGTAAGTGTGTATATATTACACACACATCATTTATGCATTATACAAGGACTGAAAAACTAAGTAAAAGCCAGATTCCTTGCCCCTATTTACTTAGGGTGGGATTTTTGAAGAGTGATGGGTCTCTTTCTGAAATTTTCTTTGAAAGTGATAATTTATTAGACAACAGATATATGAGAGCAAGTTTTCTGGAAGATAACAGCTGGTTTTGAATGATGTTGAATAGCCTATAGCTATGCCCTGGGCTAGGGCAAGGTTTCCAGATCTGCAGAAAGGCTTCCAGAAAGCTCAAGAATCTGTGTGGATTTATAAACTGACCATCACAAATTTCAGTTTGAGATGGACAAACTTTCTTCATAAGTCCTCCAGACGACATCTGGGTATGTCTCTGATAGCTGCAAAACTTGCACAGAACTGTGGAGAAGGGAAGGCTGGTTCAGCACAGTCTCTCAATGTACTTTGCTGGCTGACTGGACTTCTTTGGAACTTCTTTTGAGAACTAGATCTGTGATCTGACCCTAAGGGACTACAGATTAAGTCTCAAAGATGAGTGATCCACACAATAAAGATCATAAAGTCTTTTATCTTGGAAATGATGATTTGTATGGTAAACCCTGAGGCATTAATAAAGAAAATAAGAAACATGTATTAAAATCCCTTTGACTATAGAGACTCGTAGGAACAAAAAAATAATTTTGTTTCTCTATTTGATATGTATGTGTATATGTTGGTGTATCTACATGTGTATAGATACATAAATATATGTCTCTATCAAATGTATGCAGTCTTTAAGCAAACCAGTCCTCTTTTCTTTGGGCTCCTAACTCTTATTGCAGCTCAGTGTCTGAGGTTGTAACCGAAGGATGCTGTGATAGCTGTCAGAATGACCAGTGTTTAACAAAGACTGGCTTCACCAGCGATTTCCCCCATACTAAATTGGAACACATTATGTCAGGGGCCACCCTGGTTTTATTGAACTCAAAACCACTACAGGGACTGAAAGTGACTCTGAAGCTGTGAGCATAAACCTTCTTTGTGATGTATGTGTGTGTGTTAGCATGTCATCTTTTGGGATAATCATCCAAATGTGGTGCCTATTGGAGATGCGGCTGATTCAATACTTGTGCTCCCGGGTGGTCAGCCTGTAATTTAAAGATTCACTGGCCTTGTGAAGATAGCCACAAATGGAACAGTAACCATAATTACAAGAGGCTGTTCCACTAATCCATTGTTAACAAATGTTAGTTAAAAGATAAATAAGCCTTATGCAAGCATTTCCCAGAGGTGTATGAGCCTTGTGTTTTCATTTGTTCTGGCTTCCCTCTTCTTTAGAGGGAATACAAGAAAATCAAAAAAGATTTTGTAATCTAATTTTGTTTCAACTGTTAGAATCACAGAAGTCTTTGAAGCTGAATTATCTTCTTTAAAACTCAAAAATTGCTTCTTATTTATGACTCTGAGGGACAGTATAATTCTTTCCCACACTGAATTTCTTTGCAGGTTTATAGTAGAAAACAAGAGGCTTTTAGAATTTGGCACAAAAAAAGAGCCCCAAAACAAAACAAAAACCCCCCAAAATGGAAGGACTGATATTTCTTTGCAAGAAATGCAAATATTTTCTGTATTTTCACATACTTACCACATTCATTCTTGCCACCTTTTTCTGCACAATACCTTACTGTTTTAGTAGTTTTTAAGTATAACAATCCTTCAAGACAGAACTGCATCCTTTTTTTTTTTATCTGACAAACTGCTGCCTGGCATTGATGCAACCAAAGCAGGCCTGATTACATAGCAATAAAGGAATATAGGAATAGCATTATTACAACAGCAGGCTAGTCACACAATTGTGCTGTAACCTACTTACTGGGACAAGTCTTTACATAGCTCCTAACTAGACAGTGGTTGCTGTCAGAATTTAAGAATTAAGATTCATGCCTTTAATTTTTATGTTGTTTAATGTAACTTTGGATGCTCTCATTATCCATACAAATGCGTAATCCTTTCTTGACTCCTGCTAAGCTCTTGGCCTCACACACAATTGGTATTCTGCCATATCCAAACATTGCTTATACCACCAAGGAACTATGCAGTTGTGCAGGAGGGATGCTGAAGCAAAGATTTTGCCCCTAAAAAGCATCTGAAAGCAAATAAAGAGGTGTAATTTACTGAAACTAGTCAGTTGCTTAGGTCTTCTCTCTTAAACTTATAAACATTTTAAAATGTTGATATAAACTGCGTACACTAAAGATGAGTCTAGTCAATATACTCTGTTTATTCTTAATATAGAGAGATACTTTGTACATCGAAGACTGTAGGAAAAGGTCATATCTCACTAGATGAGATGCTACAGGTGGAAAATGTAGGCAAAAACTTAAGAACCAACACTCCTTCAACAAGTTTGAGAAGCAGCAGGAAAGTCTGTCCTAAATACAAGTTAGTGTAGTTGCTTTTAGTAAACTTTGATAATGCTGATTAATTAGAATGCCTGAGCAAGAATGCCTGTCAATAACATTGAACAAGAGATGCTAGCACCAAACACAGACAGAAAATAGGACAGTAAAGAGATACGTTAGAACGAAGGGGGAAAATGTGCTAATGCTTGTGCAATGGGGAAAGAGAAGCAGGAAGATTCTAAGGTACCACAAAATCAGTACCTCATTGAATAGATGCCATTTCCCAGTAAAACTAGAAATACCTTCTTTGAGAGACTGGAGTGGAGTCATGACTATGGAAGATGTTTCCTTAATTGTATGTCATTGTTTTCATTCACTGTTTTTCATTGTGGTTAAACAGTATTTACTTCATCCACCTCCTTTCCATCAGATCCATCAGATATGCTAGAAGAAACATATGTTTTCACCTGAATTTATCTGGGATCTGTGTAGAACGTGATATATCCACATATTTCATTTGGGTGGTAGGTGAACATGAATGCTTGCTATGTGAAGGTCAGCAGATACCCTGACTGTTCTTCTCAAAACAAATGCAGTGGTATGTGAGAGCTTTGCTGTATGCTGTGGATTTCAGAGACATTTGGTTGATTTGGAAGTAAATATTGGCCTGTGAATTTTGTCTGTTGCCCTTACCTTAGTTTCTGTTTAACTTGAGCTTTATAGGAAACAGTGGTCAAAAGCACCTTCATTTTATTGGTGTAAGGACTCTTTGAGATTAGGCAAAAAATCTTAAAATCAAAAAGATGGTGGCAAACCACTCCCTCTTCTGTACATCGCTGTGACATTAAAGACGGGATCCAAAATTCATTAAGGAAGAATTCTTATCTGGACTGGTCAGAATAGATACTGCTATTTGAAGATAAAATAGCGTATGTTCTGTGTCACCATAAGGACTTCCATCCATTTCCTTCTAATGTTCATCTTGAAAATGGGGAATTACTCTTAGAAGGATTTAAGAGAATTAAGGAGTAATTACAAGAAGTAATTGTGGCACTTGGTGCCATGGTTTAGTAACAAAGGTAGGGTTGGACTCGATGATCTTTGAGGTCTCTTCCAACGTGGTTGATTCTATGATTCTAAGACACTAAGGGAAACTTTCTAAGGGCAAGGTTGATGTCATACTAGAACAGATTAAAATAAGCAGTCTATAAGCTCTACAGCATTGAGGAGGCACAATTAATCCTCAGAAGATGCTCAAAAATATTTTGGGATGCCTTATAGATATACAATCTGTACCATACTGAATTACAAGCTGAAAATTTTTCAAACTCAGTGAAGACTATGTGTAAAGTTAACTGTTATTAGGAAGGTATTTCTGATACTGATCATAATTACACTCCCAGGAAGAAGCTCCACAGCTTCAGCAATGTTGATTTAACCATGAGAGTAAGAATAGAGTTCAATTCCTGCTTGAAATACCAGAATGTCAGATGATTATATGTGGGTGACAGTGTGGTTGCACTTGGAAACCCAGCTTACAGAGGTCTTGCTGTCATAATTTAAATCTCTCTATAAATAACACCTATAACATTTCATTATTTCTGATATGACTGTACTGGCAAAAAAAGACAAGAATAAATTCTGGTTTTAAAGTAGCATTGACAACAATTTTAAACACTAATGTTGATAGGTACATTTGACATGTCAGAACTGTGTGAACTAAGTTAATGGCTAACTTTTATTGCAGATTTTAATTTTTTTTTTCTCATACAGTCTCTGCTTTTGGGATAGTGGGATTTTCTGACAATTGGGGTAGATGGAAGCAAGTACTTGGACATGCTGGGTGTTTTCAGGAGTAAACCTGTGACTTTGCTGAAAGACTAGCTATTTATTTAGCTATATATTATTTAGGGTTTTCAGAAACATTTGTAATGATACGGCTGGGTTTGAGGTGCAGATGTCAAATGGTATAATCCTTGGACACATGCCTGTTTGTGAATTCTGTGCCTGAGCACACAAAAGTCATACAATGTTTGAGCCATTCAGCTCTGCAGAAAGACACCCTAACCTGTCCCTCTCAGCCTTTTGCAATGGGGCTAGAAAGCTGAGAGGTTTACTGTCTTAGTCTGAGTTTTGAAAAGTTATGACCACATGCCAGTTTCAGTGCGTGTCCCTGATAAGCACCGGCGCTTCTTTGTTACATTGCTATTTGGGTACCATTTTACCAACAGAAAGAGCAGAACTCTTGGGGAATGGCTAGCAAGGGATGGTTTGACCTTAGATCAAGGCAGGAGGATCTGTTACCACATTTTTTTCTCTCAAGGATCACCTATTGGTAGTATCTAATTATCCTTCTTGGTGGTGTGGATAATAGCAGCAGGAAAGTTGACAATCTCCTTCGAGCATCCTTCATATGAAGTCCATACCTTTTTCCCAGTTAATTGAGGAGGAATACAGAATGAAGTCCTGAATATGAAGAAATCAAGACATTTCAGACAGCAATCTGAGTCAAACATACTTCTCTTTCTAAACAGTAATTAATAATTTTCAAAACCATAAGGCCCTCTGAGTTTTCTATTCATGGAATCGACCTGGTTGGAAGAGACCTCA
>NW_008669137.1:0-237 GCF_000695815.1 Acanthisitta chloris
CACCAAAGGAGCACCCAAACCCACCCGGGGAGCCCCCCGAGCCCACCCAAGCCCTGGTGCTGCCCCTGTCCCTCTGCAGGTGCCTCCAGGACAACGAATGGGACTATGCCCAGGCTGGGCAGGTGTTCACCCAGCTCAAGGTGAGACCCCAGACCCCTCCTCAATTCGGGGTGCTGACCACACACTGACCCCTCTGACCCCCAACACTGACCCCACACTGACCCCCACACTGACCCC
>NW_008669138.1:0-210 GCF_000695815.1 Acanthisitta chloris
GGACCCGGAGGGACACACCGAGGAGGTATGGGTAGACCCCTCCCAGCACCCTCTCTGGGGCACCCCCAGCACCCCAACTCTGTGTGACCTCCCTTCCCTGGATTTGGGGTCTCTCTCCCCCTAGGCCAAGGTGGTCCCCAACAATGACAAGAAGCGAACATACAGTGTCACCTATGTCCCCAAGGTTGGGGGGCTGCACAAGGTGAGCCC
>NW_008669138.1:225-1308 GCF_000695815.1 Acanthisitta chloris
GTGACTCCCCATGACACCCCCACGGGGTGCGGGTGTCAGCAGTGGGTGATCCCTGCAGGGTGTCACTGTGGGGGTCCACAGATGTCCCCCCTGCTGTCCCTGTGGGGGTCCCTGAGGTGTGGTGTGGCCATAGGGCCCTGACCCCTGGATCCCTGTTCCCCCAGGTGACGGTGCTGTTCGCGGGGCAGAGCATCGATGGGAGCCCCTTTGGGGTGTCGGTGGCCATGGCCCTGGGAGATGCCTCCAAGGTGACGGCACGTGGCCCCGGACTGGAGCCCGTGGGCAACGTGGCCAACAAGCCCACCTACTTCGACATCTACACTGCAGGTGGGGGCACAGGGGACTGGGGGGCTCTGGGGACATGTCCTCATGGTAGTGTGGCCATGGGGTGGTCTGGTGGCTCTGGGGACACATCCTCATGATGGCATGGACATGGCATGGCCGTGGTGGTGCTGGCTGGCAGTGAGGATGTGACCATGTGGTGGCATGGCCGTGGCATGACAGGTGTCACTGAGACCATGGTGATGTGGCCATGGCATGACCTAGTGACTCTGAGACTGTGACCTTCTCGTGGCATGGCCTGGTGGCACTGGGGCTGTTGTGGCATCATGGACACAACCATGGGATGGCCCGATGGCATGAAGGCCACGTCCTTCATGGTGGTGGAGTCATGGCATGACCTGGTGGTGGCTTTGAGGTCATGTTCTTATGGTGACAGGGCCATGGCATGGCAGGTGGCACTGAGCCCATGTCCTTCTCACACCATGGCCAAGTGGCTTTGGAGACACATCTTCGTGGTGTCCTGGTCGTGGCACGGCCATGTGGCCCCTCGTGGTGGCCTGGCTATGGCACTGAGCCCTTGTCCTGTTGGTGGCAGGGGCTGGCTCAGGCGACGTGGGGGTGGTGATCACGGACCCCCTGGGCCGGAGGGACACAGTGGAGGTGATGCTGGAGGACAAAGGGGACAACGTGTTCCGCTGCACCTACCGTCCCGTCCTCGAGGGGCCACACACCATCTCTGTCACCTATGCTGGTGCTCAGATCCCCAAGAGCCCCTTCACCGTCAATGTGGCTGAAGGTAAG
>NW_008669138.1:1473-1701 GCF_000695815.1 Acanthisitta chloris
GTCCCCAGGGTGTCCCTGTGTCACCCATCAGTCCTGAGGTGTCCTCAGGGGTTTCGTGTGCCTTGGGAAACCCCCATAGCACCCCTTGTCCTCAGAGTGTCCCGAGTCCCTCCCAGCCCTGGGGACCCCCCACCCCTCCCTGTCCCCGGGGTGTCCCCAGGTTCCCCCTGGTGCCCGGTGGTGCCAGTGGGTGCTAATGGGGGTCCCCAGCCTGCACCCCCTCGGCTG
>NW_008669139.1:0-3433 GCF_000695815.1 Acanthisitta chloris
GCCCAAGAGGGACAAACTGTTTTTAAGAGGATTCCTGTCTGCCCGGAGTCGTTTCGCAGCGTGGCGGTGCGTGCGGCACCCCGTGTGTAAGTGCGGCTGAGAAGGGAAGATAACTCCGTGCGTGTGTAGCGGCGCATCTTCAGCGCGCGTTGGAAATGCTCTGACTGCGTGTGTTCGGGTGGGAAAAGTAAGGAAAAGTCTTTTATAGGCGCATCTTTGGAGCAAAAGTGGAGTTGCGATAGCTCCGGGTAGGCACACTCTGGGTCGCAGCTGAATGAGCGACTGTGCTGAGAAGGGAACTGCATTTCGGGGAAGTCGGTGGCGATCTCCCCTTCAGTGGCAATACTGCAGTTGCAAGTGGAAAAAAAGTTAACACGTCGGACTAAAGCTGTTTTGGGGTTTTCTTTTTGGGGGAGGGTCTTCCCTTTTTTTTTCTTTCTTCCTTCTTTCCGAATAATATACGGAGAGTTTGAAATGTCGAGTCTCTGATCTGCCTCAGCTGCTACCTGAGTCCCTGTTTATTTTTCAAAGCTCTTTAATGGAAGGGAGCCCCCTCGCAGCCCCCCATCCTCGGGCTTGCATGTACCCGGCAGAAAGTTTCCATTGTTCAGGAAAGGGTTAGAAGCCAGTTTGCCAAAAAAGTGACAGGGGAATAAATGGGCTTCGTAGAAGCTGGGGGGTGGGGGCATTACTTTCATACCCCTTTTGGTTAAAGCTATAAATCACACCGGGGGTTGGTTTTGTTTTCAAGAAAGTCCTAATAAAACACCAGATTCTTAGTGTAACTCGTTTGGCTCATTTTTCACAGCCAAAAGAACTGATTTATGGGGCAACTTCGCAGCGACTTCGTCAGAGCAGATGAGGTCGGTGTGCGGGAGGCAGAGGACAGCCTGTGCTGGCCACAGGGGTGGGAGCGACAGTAACGAATTGTACTCGGATCTCTTTGGTTTAGCCTGATGTACGGATTGGCGCTGTCACTTTGGGAACAGTTAATTCCACGGGGGTGAGGAGCAACCTCGGTTGCTGCCTCGGTGGTCCCTGGGCTTCCACCTGCACCTTCAGCCCGTGGCCAGGGTTGATGATGTGTCGAAGTAGTGCTAAACCCTTCCCGTGCTCTAAGACACTTTTGCAAGTTAAAGCTTTGGGATGCTGTTGGAAGCAAGTGGCGCACTCAGAGCTCACATGGAGGGATGGGTTGGGATTTCCAGGGGTTCCACTGGAAATCCTCAGAACAGTCTCTTAGCTTTCAGTCAGCTTTCTCCAAAGCAAAGGTGTCACTGTAAAAACTTGCTATGCTCTCTGGGAGTGGGATTCGTCCCTGAGCCAGGAGGGCTCCCATCACCCCCAATACCCAGCAATGTCTCCAGGAGTTGGCCCATCGCTATGAGCTGTTGAAAACTCCCGTGGATGGGGACAGTGAGGGCAGAGAGAGCTCTGTGATGCCACTGGCGCTCCCACTGCTCCCCATGTGCATGGGGAAGCGTGAAGCCGGTGCTGCTCGCCTAGCCGGCAGCCTCATGAGCATGGGGGCATCCACTGCCTGTCCAACCTGGGGGGGAAAAGGTTGTGTAAAAGAAACTGTAAAGAATATAAACCTTCAGAGCCAAGTAAAAACACATTTTACTTTTTCAGTCTTTTTGAATTGAATGGTAAAAAGCAAATTCTTTCTCCTAGTCAAATGGGCCATGGGGTATTGGCTCATTACTGAGGGTTGTTGTTCGCTGGGCTTTGCATTTACAGTCTAAGGCCTTATTTTCCATAAAGGGGCTTGGAAGGATTTTTCCCCAGTGATCTAATTCTCCACACGGGGCTGTGAAGGCTGTAACAGCTACTGCTTTGTGCCTATACTCAGCTACATAAAACACACATTGAAGGGAGGCATTCTCGAGGTATGTGTATGTTTGCTAATATGAATACTGGCTATTAGCGGAGGTGGAGGGGGTGCAGGTTTTAACATCTCCGCAGGGAGGTGTTCGGCTGTTGGCAGGAAGGAGGCAGATGGCGGGGCTGTTGCTGAATAGAAGCTAAACTAAAAACACCAGGGGCCTCATCTGGGCTGAGTTTCTCTTCTCTCCTCTTCTTGGGGCTGCTGCAGAAAGAACAATGTCAAATTTCCCCTCTCCCTCTTTTTTTTTTTTTATGAATGAAAGTAGAGAGGCGAGGCAGGATTGAATGTGTATGTCATTCAGGGGCTATGACAGAGATGATTAGGGAGGTCAGTGAACTCCTTTGCAGCCTTGAGCATGCGGTCACTCTATTCAGCAGCCACAGAATAGACATCAATATAAAAAAGCCCGTCCAATTTGCATTAGTATTCAGATAAAGATATTACTTCGTACGATTTGTGAATGTCAAGTAACGCTGGCTGTTTTCTTAGACAGCAGACCAACTGAAACAGCAGCGTTTTGCTTTTAAAAACTTCTGATAACCAGCCTGTCTCCTGTGGCTGGTTCATGCATGTGTCTGTGTCTGGTATATGTAAAAAAGGCAATTTCTGGGCTTTTTTAGGATTTGTGTTGCACTAGTTAACTGCTGAAGCTGTCTGTGTGCCTTGAAAAGTTGTATAGAGTGCTGCTAATGTTTGATCAAGTTTGTGCGGGAAGGCAAGGGGAGAGCTCTCCCAATCTGTCAGAATGAGAACTGAAGTTTCCTTGTGAAGCAAGGAGTCGTCACCCAGGCTTAATACTGCACAAGCAATTTTTTAGGGAAAAGAACAGAAAAAAGGGCTGGTTTGCTGAAGTTGAATGGGAGGACATATACCAATTCCTGTGACTTTTTTGCTTGGAAAGAACTGGTGGTGTGCTGGTTGAGTATTTTACGTGCAGCTGATGGCAACCAGGCTCTTGCAGCCTTTCAGCATACATCCAGTGAGGTGTAGGGTACAGTGTTCTGTCGCTTCACTTTGTGTTTCTGAGTGTTTCAGAGTTCATCCTGAAATTAAAAGGGTATTGAATCGAGTGCCAAATGGCACTGACTGTTCCTGGAGCTGGCCTTGGGTTTTACATATTCAAACCTTCTACAGAGTTACTCATATTGATGGTGCCGCTTACTTTGCGCCCTAGACCAGAAATGCTTTAAATTCAGTTGGCAGCTGTGAGCAATAGTTCTGAGAATAAAAGTTGATCCATTTGTTCTCATGAACAGCAACAGCTAAAAAAGCTAATTAAGTCTTTAATGTTGAGACTAGCATATTTTACTAAGCAGTAAGAGGACATGAGTAAAGGATAATCAAATATGATTTTTTTTAAAAAAGTCTATTTCTTACATAGCAAGTAGTGAACTAGAAAGTTTGTTCCAGTGCAGAGGTGGACTCAATGTATTTGATACTAGCTGTATAACATCACGTCTTCTATACGTATTGACAAGGGTCACGCCAATTAAATCTGAGTTTTTTTTCTTTTAATTGAGACTTTATTAGCAACCACTGTGTAGG
>NW_008669139.1:3466-3863 GCF_000695815.1 Acanthisitta chloris
GAACATGCTGAAATCTGAAAATTGTGTAGTAAAGTGTTGATCTGCTAATTAAATCACGCAGTTAAAATAAGCCACTCTGACTGGCAGGTTAACTTTTACGACTCCCTCCAACAAATCCTTAATGCTGTTTGGGAAAACGTACCTGTCCCGAAGCCTGCCTGAGCATGGGTTTTGAAGTTAGGTGAAAATTAAAGAAGTCTTCATTGTGAATTGTGTAGTAAAGTGTTGATCTGCTAATTAAATCACGCAGTTAAAATAAGCCACTCTGACTGGCAGGTTAACTTTTACGACTCCCTCCAACAAATCCTTAATGCTGTTTGGGAAAACGTACCTGTCCCGAAGCCTGCCTGAGCATGGGTTTTGAAGTTAGGTGAAAATTAAAGAAGTCTTCATTGTG
>NW_008669139.1:4013-16101 GCF_000695815.1 Acanthisitta chloris
ATGGTAAATGAAGTGAATTTTGATATCCAACTGCATGCTTAGAAAGCTGTCCTGCCTGAACACTTACTGTGTACATCTGCTGTTCACTTAGAGACCCCAAAAGATAGGGAATCAATCTGGTTTCTGAGCAGTTAACAAAGTATTCAGTTTTCAAAAGTCTTTGAACCAAGGTGTTTCTGACAGTGATCTGTCAGCTGGCGTGCAGAGCTGCCAATGAAGGTGTTTGCTGAACCTTAATTTTAGCTGAGGTTAGGGCATGGCCTGCTGGTGGGTTTTTCTGGCTGGTCATTGAAGTGTGTAGGATTCAGTGCAGGAGCCGGCAGACTTCAGAATAGATGGAAAAGTGGCTGTGATGTCCTCATAGTTTAGCTTCTGGCAATTTTTGCTATATATAAGGTAGACCCAGCAAGAATAGAACAGATTTGGATATTTCTACTGAAAATACAGTTGAAATTACCTCCCCAGCTTGACTGACTTTTTCCTGGCTAGGCTGCATATATAGATGATCAGTGAAACTGACTTTATTTTTGTTTTGTTTCCTTGTTTGAATATATTTTCTCTAGTTCCTAGTGGTCTACATGCTTGTAACTTACTATGGTCTGAGAGTTTGTCTGGCTCTGTGTACCTGTTTCTTCTTCTTTTCTGACCCTTAAAAAAACCTCAACCTTAAAATTGTCTGCTGGCTCAGCAACCTCCAAGCCATTCAATAGAGTGGTTCAATACTGTTCCAGTATTTGCCATTTTATCTCTTTTAATAGTGGTTAGTAATAAACCTTATTCTCCATGTACCAGGCTGTATGCCAGAGAGGGTGATGGCTTGGTAAAAATTTGCCTTATGTCCTTTTTTTTTGCAGCAAATGGGACTGAGGTTCAGCACAGCCATTTGTGGTATGTGGCAATGGGCAGCCCAGGCTGCTGGAGGAATAAATTTGAAAGCACCTGTAATCAAAAAAATCTGAAAGCAAACACTGGGCTAAAACCATGTCTGAAGATGCACACGATGCTGAAAGCACCTTTAAATACCTTGTTACACTCTGACTTTTTTTTCTTGGCCTCCTTCCATAGCTTATCAGTTTACCGTTTGCCCTTCTTTTGGCTGTTTATCTGGTGATCTTGTAAAAAAAAGACACCTTTTCTCTGAAGTAGAACTGACTCCCCTGGTGCCCCCTTTCTCGTATGCTCACAGCTCGGGTTGACAAGTGCCACAGATATGATTTAAAGCCCTGTATGTGTGAAGAAGGGCTTTTATTCCTGTGGTGAATGTGGTATTCCTGGTGTGCTTACCCTCAAAGTATCTGCTCCTTGGCTTGAATGACCAGGAAGTTTCTGTAGTATCAAAAGCAAACAAGAACTGTGAGATATGGGCTGAGTAAAACCTTTAGTAAACTTAGTAGTTAAAATGTGAAAGGTAATCACACATAAACCTGCCCTATTATTCTGATAGGCTATGGGGGGGGTGGTGGTGGTGTTGAGTTCAGGTGGATAGGGACTAACCAGGAGAGGGTTTTTTGTGATTTTGTGGTTTGGTTTGTTTTTTCCAGTGACACTCAGGTTATGCACTGTATCAAAGCTATTTTTGAAGAATAGCAGCACAGTCAAGTAAGAAAACATTTCTCTAGTAACTGCTTCAGTTTCAGACATAGTCATGTAAAAAGGGGGTGGTATTTAATGCTGAGAGGGAGGTAAGTCTAGTGTGCTGGCCTTGCTTCCTCAAATCCAGAAAGCAGGGGAAGATAATGAGTTGGTTAAATAAAAAGGTTATATTAAAACTTGGAAGTAGATTTCTTTATCGTGCAGAACTGTATGCAAAACAATTGCTATGTGCTTACACGTTTAGCATCTGTGAGATTTTGGGGCTGTGCCATTCCTGCAGGTTGTGAGGGGTTAAAAGAATTAATGGCTTTAGTGAGAAGGGTTCCAAGTTTTCGGGTGAGGAAAGGACGCAGCCTGGGATTGCTCTCTGGGTGCAGGCGCGGCTCTGCAGGCGGCGTGTGTGCCGAAGGCTCTTGCCCGGGAACCCACAGCACCAGGAACCCAGTGCTGGTGTTTGCACCCAGGGATTGTACTCTGAGCTACTGAACTACCTGCAAATGTCATGCTGACATATAGAAGCATGTTGGTTTGGTTTTTTTTTTCCCCTCTTTGCCTTTTCAGTCAAGGAGCCAAGCCATTGCTGCGTTCCCTAACTTGAGTGTAAGGCTTTTAGGGAAAGGCAGTAACAGGTGATGATGGTGCACCATGGCATGCCAGAAACCTTCCCAACTGCTGCTGTTTGATAACTGATGAAAGTATTTGTCGGCTTATATTCATTTAATGCTTTTGCCGTGTGGAGTGGTGTGTAGTTGTGCCTTGATTGCACTGAACTGTCTTGTGCTGTTCACTAGGAATCACACTAAATTATTTCAGCTGATGTAGTTAAATCCATGAAGTTCTGGAGACTGTTAGGTTGTAAGGATTGGACTAGGACCGAGAAGTCATGGATTTGAAGCATTTTGGAGTTGACCTGGGTGAGTTGGGTATAGGAGAGTCAGCAAAGTGGGTAGGTTTTGCTTAGGGACCAAACCTTGTGGTGGTGATGTGGTGCATAGGTGAGTTTTCAGTGATGCCACGGAGGAGAAGTGATGTAAAGTAACAGGCAAGAAGTGGAGAACTTGACTGTCGTAGAGCTTTGTGGGGGATGCTAAGGACGAGAGCATCCCTGAGGCTCCTCTCACAAGAGACAGGCAGCACCTTGCCTCTGCGAAGATGGGGTGCAGACATGGTGCCCATAGCAGGATCCACATCCCAGGAGCTATCTGGTCCTCTGTGTTGCTGGTGGTAACTCTGCAGAGGGACTTACTGGGGGGGTTTCATTGTGGCATGTGGCAGAGGAGCTCATGCGAGGCCCTGAAGTTGTTTCTGTTCCAAGGGATACTACAGGGTAACAGACTTCGCCCTGAACTGACAGCTCATCCCCTCTTGCTCACTCCCCATGGGGAAGGCAAAATACACATCTATGAAGGCTTTTCTTTTGAGGAAAAAGGGAGCTACAGGAGACGTCCCTGGATCTAAATGGTGAGGCCAGCCTTTATCAACGTTATACTTTTCCTGTCAAAAAACTGAAAAGCTCCCAAGAATTGGATTTTTTAATTTTATTTTGATGCTTGACAGAGCTTGTAAATATCTTTCATAGCAAATTTGGCTCCCAGTTTGGATGGTTATTGCTTTCTTTAGGGGTTTCACCATTCTCTGCTGCTTGTAGTCCTGTAAAAAATAATAATGAGGTCCTGATCTTGCTCCTATTGAATCCTAGGCTAAAAAGCCCCCATTGATTTCCAAGAGAGCAGGCTGAAGCCCTTCACAGATCGTGGTGGGAGCAGCTATTTAGCATAAGCAGGGATTGTTTGGAAAGTTTTCTAATGACCCAAACATTTTAACAAGCAGAGGAAACTCTGGCGAGTAAAGGGACTCCCGGTTTGGGGGTGGGGAGATGGTGGTGCAGCCTCACAGAGGGCAATCCCTGGAATTGGCTTTCTGTGACCTCCCATTCCTCTCTAACCGTCTGTGACACAGACCTTCACTTCCCATCTTGCTTTTTATAACTCGGGCTTCTATGTAAGCCAGCGGTAGCGTCACAACACAAACTCAAGCACCCGAGGTGGTGGCCACCACTCCGGCCCCCCATGAGTCCGTCGCGAGTCCTGGATGGAGCCGAGCTGCAGTGCCGACTGCCATCCCCTATGCCCCATCCTCTTTGCCATTGTATCAGTGTCGGGCAGCATTAGCCCCAGCGCCGTGAGCTGTGAGCTTGCACAATGTGCTGGGGAAAGTGTTTAATAATCCTCCGCAGGGGTCTGCAGGCGAGCCGAGCTGCGGCATGAGCGCCGGACCCTGCCCGGACAGGAGCCTGTGGAGGAGCTTTCCTGGCACTTCATGAGCAGACAGACTAGGGTGAAAAGTTTTCCCATAGGGTTTGGGGATTTATTTATTTTTTTTTAATATATCCCTTGCTTTCACGTGCAAGATTCTAGTACAAGCAATTCCCTGCCAGAAAATTCCTTCAGCAGCTTGTCTGGAGTCTGTAGGGCCTGAATGAACCGGTGATTTCATTTTTGTTTGAATTTTTTTTAACTTCTCTCTATACATTCCCCCAGGCAAACGTTTTGTTTCTAGCTGGTAGCGGGATCTGTGCGAGGTGAGCGTGTGGAATTCATGAGATGTGCTTTGGGAGATGGGGGTATCACAGCTAAAAGTGAAGAGGAAAAACCAGTTGCAGTGGGAAGATTAGGGAGTTCTGAGTGTACCCTGATAACTAGCATGTGCAAACGAAGATAAATCCTCTGTGAGCCTGTCTTTAATTAAAAGAATGATTGGAATTAGGCATAGTACCATCTCTTCTGATCTGTATCATGAGTATCTGTGCGAATAAAGCATTTTTGAGGAGGGAGAAGAGAAAAACACCAGATTTTAATCTTTCTTTGGTAGCCGATATGTCTGCCTTTTGAAATGGCATATTTCTCCCTGTCTTGGAGTACCCAGGCTTGTTGACAGTAAACAACTGTCACTTGGCAGTTTATGAAAGAAGAATGTTTAAGAAAACATGTCCAGTTTAAATAGTTATGTTAATATGCTGAGGATTCATGCAGAAGTGAGGGGGTCTGGTACATGGAGATCCATAGATTAGCTGGTATTTTGAACCATAGACTCACAGAATGGTTTGGGTTAGGAGGGAGCTTACAGATCACCTAGTTCCAACCTCCAGTATTTACTGTGTTAGAGATGAGCTGAATGCAGTCACTGGGGGAAAAAAAATTAAAAATACATTCATTTTTACAGCCGGTGTGTTATGCATGATTTCGCAGCTTTCTGTGAAAGCGTTTGTGTTTTTTTTTTTCCAAGGAAAACTCAGAAAGCCTCTTTCTTGCAGCATGTGGTGGGTTCAGCTCTGGGAGGCCCTGGGAGGGATGAGCCACAGGGCTGGGATCCCAGTGCTCCCATTGACCAGCCCAAGTGCTGCTCCACACTCTCCAGGCAGCACTTAGACCTTGCAGCCGCCCTGCCGTGTCCTTAGCCTTTGCCTCACAGGGGTGATCACAAGAGGGGACTGCAAGAAAACTGTCTCCTGATTTGTGAATTGATTAATTACAGAAAGGAGGTGGGGGGGAGGGAGTAAGAAACAGCAGATGGTGTCCTCTCTGCATCCCTGCCCAAAGTTGCTACAAATCCATCACCCACCTTCTTTCGAGTTAAACACTGGTGGATGTAGTAAGTGATGAGTGAGCACAAAGCGTTTGTTCCAGCTCAGCTCAAAGTCATCAGTGTCAAAATGTAATGAGTGAGAGCCTGGTGTCAGGCACTTGAAATGTGTAATTAAGTATAAACATACATTTCAGGCTTTTCAGGCTTTCCAGGCTCCTGGTTCCCTCAGCTTGAGAAGGGTATGAGTGGCTATTGGGGGATGCTGTCATTAGCCTTGAAAGATACTGGGTGAAACCACCTTCCTGCACCCCCAGCTGCTGTCCTAGCTGGAATGCAGTATAAAAACAGTAAATACTGTGGAGTTTACATTAATAGTGTAGGTGCTGTGTTATAGATACCCAGGGCTGAAAAAAAGTATCTCAGAGGGAGGCAGAAGCACCTTTTCTTGCCCTTGTTCCACATAGAGCAGAGGGCTGTAGGAGCAAATGGGAACCCACAGAGTATTGATGAAAGGGTTACACTCAATTTTCTTCTGCCCAGTGGTTCAATTAATATTGCCATTATTTGAATTAGGAGGTAAAGGAAACCCAAACGTGAAGCCTCCTGCCACAGAAATGCTTTGTGACCTGCCCAGTCAAAAATAAAAATCATTTCTGGAAAGTGTTATTGAGTCTTACTGGACTTCCAGCCTGTGGATTATTTATTCAAGGAATGAGATTTCTCCCTCATTTTTATATGTAGGCATGCTGGCATCTTGGGATTTGAGAAGGCAATGGGCTTTTCCATTGGAAAAGTCGTCCTGAATGGATGGGAAGCACAGAGGTGGCAGAGGGGAATAGCAGGGATTCTCCTTTGTCCTGTGTCCTTTGGTGCAGGGGCAAAAAGGGGCAGGTTTGTACCCACCACTCCGGTCTTGGTGTTTAAACTGTGCTGTCTGCTTGATCCTGCAAATCCTTCCTGTGTGGAGCCATCTGCATGCTCTGAACGAGGTCATCTTGTGGGTGGAATGTGTTAGTTCTGGCAAAAAGGGCCTGAAACCTCCTCAGGTGCTTTCAAAATACGTGTAAATGTTTGAAGTAGAGGTTTTCTCCCCCTCTGCCCCCTCCTCCTAGTGCATAGCAAATGAAGCGCAGACAAGTGGTGCAGTCTTTGCAGGAATAACTTCGCCTGGTGCTTGAGCTCGGTTTGAGCACAGCTGGAATGAGAAGGAGCAGTTGGAGGAACAACATATGCTGTCTCAGGGCTGGCAGAAGAAGACATGACCCCAAATTAGCCACCCACATTCAGAAAGGAAGCGGAGAAGCCAGAATGGTGTGGGCACTTCTTGCTCCATTTATGGGTTATATGTCAAGGAAGGTTGTCTAACTTATTGTCTTCACTAGTGATACAAGGTGGTGGTTCATCCCACCCAAGAGAGCATGGAAGGAGCTTAGCTTTGGTGCCTGACATTCAGACAAATCCAGCCCTTGCGTGGCTGCTGGGTGTAGTTTTTATCATCTATATTTTCCATCTGCCAGGGAGAAGTGGCTGTTTTCTTTCTCCCTTGGCTTGCCTGATGTAGTGACCATCCCTGCTGTCATAACAACATGTGACATCCTACCAGTCCCAGCAAGCAACTCGGACACCTCTGATCCTTTGCAGAGAGAAGGAGGTTTTTATAAGTGTTTCTCAGGGGGAAAGGAAGGGAAGAGCTGGGAAAATCAGACTGTGAAGGATAGGGGAGGTATCCCAAAGTGCCTGTGGAAGGTCCCTTGTTCATGCAGATAGGACCAGCCATGTCCTCTTGCAGAAATCTGGAAATGGCCCTGTGCAGAGGGTCTGCATTTCCTTACAGCAGCACTAAAATAGCTTTGCATAGAGTTGTCTAACGTGCTTCTGGCATTACTGGATCCTAACGTAGTGCAGTTTGTAGAAGATGATTATTTGGGGGCACTAAAACTGCTTTAAGGCAGTGGGAACTGAGACACGCATGACTTCCTTGAACTCTCTCTTAATTTGTAACGTGGAGTCCAAACCCCACCGTAATAGATACGGTTGTAGGAGACCATTAAAAGGTCCATTCTCGTGAACCCGATGCCCTGCTATTGCTGCTGGAAATGATAAACTGCTGCATTCGGGTTGGATGGTATGCGATGTCCTGTGTGTATGTGCGTATGCATGGAAGCTGGTAAGTCCTGCTAATTTAGGGATTGTTTTCCAAGTCTGTTTTCTATAACTCCATAGGCTTAATACAAATAAAGAGCCAACTAAGTTTCCTGTGAGAAGTGCAGAACAAACGCTAAGCGTGGGATTTGAATGCAGAAAGGTGAAAACACAAATGTATACAGAAACAGCAAGTCAAACAAGCTGAAAAAATATTGTAAGGTTGATTTAACAGAGCAGTGAACTCAGAGCTGTCTAATCCCTTTAGCAGCCTTCTTTAAAGAGGAGAAATAAAAGAATTTTTGACATTACTTCTCTTTTGCCATCTCAACTCTTCCTAATAATGCTGATGGATAAGACTTGAGTTTAGCACAAGGACAAAGTGTTGCAGCTTTAGGTAAATATGTTTTCTAAGTAACAAAATCTTAGTTTGTCACTTGTGACTTTAGATTAAAGTGGATCAGACTTCCAGAAAGCAGATTACTATTAAATTTCTCCAACTTGGGTACCTGGCACCTAAATCTCTGAAATAACAAGCTTGGTTTTGAAAGATGCTGAGCCAGGTCAGGCTCTGCATTTAAATCGCTTTAAGCACTCTCAAAATCTGGCTATTCATTTTGATGCCTAGATATGGATTTCTGGGCTTAATCACCGACCTTTGCATTTCAAATGTTTGACCTTTGTTTTCTTTACTAAGTATGCAGACAGAGCGGCCCCCAAATTATTATTATTTTTCCCTTTTACACAGCTGAAAACAGCCAGTAGAGAAGACCTTGAAGTTCTGCATCTTATTACTGAGAAATAGGGATCTTTGAAAAACAGCATTTTATGTTCCTCAAGGGAAACTTGCAGAAAGGGGAATATTTACTTATTTTCATTCATGTGAACATGATCCGTCATATATCTAAAATGCACAATCAGTTGGAAAAAACTCCACCCAAACTCCCCTAAACCTTTGCCCTGTCTTAATCCGTGTACAAGAGGGTTTTTTTATTTTTTAAGATGTGCTTTTTTTCCCCCCCTGAAATAAAGGCAATTGATAGGCTCATAAACAAATACCAAACATTAAGGCCTAATCTCCATATAGAGGAGCCTGACCCTTTTTATGGAGAGGGAGGGTAGATGGAGGAAACGAGGCCAGGAGTTTGAGGTTTAATGCTTATTAAAGTTTTAGTGGGTGGGAAAATGCAATCAATAAATTTTGTTTAATGCCTTGAAACTGGTGTTAGTTTTCACTAGCTACACTGGAGAGTAGTTTTCATTTTGAAACTAGGACACTCGTAGTTGGAATGACAATTAATGTGGAGTGAATATGGTCCCAGTTGGAAGCCCATTTTTTGAATAGCTTGAAAACTCCCCCCACCTCCCCGCCTTGGCTCCAGAGTGGGGTAGCTTCCGTTTTTAATTAGCAAACTGGGCAAAATTTAGCTCATTGTGTCTTTCTGCTCCTTTGGCCCAGTGGATAGCTTGGATTTCTCCATCTTGCTGTCTTGAGGCTGTTCTTTTTATTTTTTTCCTTGAGTTTTGGTGCGGGAAGGAAGGGGGGGGGCTTCAGGATACTTAGGATTAAAGTCATTGTTTGGGGGTATTTGCAGCCAGCTGCCTGCATTAAATGAAGATTAGAGGAGTGCACATTAAAAGTGCAAGGGAAATGCAGAGGACCTGGGATTTGGGAGCTGCATAGCTGTGAACCGAAGGGGAAAGGTTGGGGCTTTATGGCAAATTTTTTCTGATGCCATGTGATCTCAAAGCCCACTTCAGAAAAGCATCACAAGTAGCTGCCAGGGCAAAGCTGGCCTGGGAATAGTGAAGGGAACAGGAGCATTTGCATCCCTTAAAAAGTTCCTCTGAGGTAAACCTAACTTCTGGGCCTTATGTATTGCTTAAAAATTCATCTGCAAGAGCGTGTAAGAGGTGGTGAAGGTTTGGTAGAATATACTAAATAGCTGAAAACCTACCCTAGAGGTCAAAACTGCAACAGTAATGGGTTTTTGAAGGATTTTTAGGAAGAAAATGAGGGTGTAGAGGAAGAGCCCAGGAAAAATAACTCGAATGACTCAGCAATGTGTGTTTATTATTTTAAGAATTTATAAGAAAGTTTAAAAATATATAAGAATATAAGTTGCTCTCATTTCCTTATGCTTTGTGGAGCACTCATTTGTGTAAGCTGTTTTCTTGTTACAAACTTCGCTAATTGCTTGGCATGTGTCACCTACAAACCCCTCCAGGTAACCTGGTGCAGCGAAGCAAACAGGGCTTTCACAATTTAGCAGGACCAAGTTCTGCTCCAGTAGAGTCTGGGGACAGGGTTTGCCCAGTCCATTGGGATGCTGGGAAACTTCATTCTGTGCCTCAGTTTCCATAGCTGCCACCACTGGCTTTGAAAGTGTTTGTGGTAGTTGCTTGCTTGCTACAGTGCTGAGGGTTTTTTTGACTTCCTCAGGCGTGTAGAGCAAAAATGTAAAACATCAGCTGTTTTGTGGTGGGATCTGTCTGTCAACATCAAGCTGGGTTGCCCCTGCTGTGCTGTGCCAAAGCTAGGGCCAAGTTGGCCACTGTTCTTCAGAGGCAACAAGAGGCAGAGATCAAAAGCATGACAACGCAGTCTCTCATGCTCCACCAAGGGTGTACTGTCACTCTGCCTTGAGCAGGGAGTGATCAGAGTTTGACCATGTTTGGCCACCATGGTTGGGTGAGGTGGGCTGTGTCACATGTGGGCAAACAGCTGCAAGGCTCATCATGCCAGGCTGGGACCGATGTCATCTCTACTGTGAGCGTGGGCTACTGGATCTGATACAGCTCATTGCTGCCCTCCTTGAGGAAAGCACAAAGATTTTTGTCTCCTCCTTGAAGAAACCATAAAGGCACCTGGGAGAGCTGTAGTTATCTGCATGGGCATCCTTGAGCAGGAGCCAGGAGCTCCCAAAGGAGCTGTGTCCCCAAGCTGCCTCCCATCTGCTGCTCCCTGTCTCTAGGGACCATTGATGAAGTGGAGGGCATTTCATATAATTTCTTTTATTTCTGTTAAAATAGAAAGTGCAGAAGTCTGAGCAAAGTAGATACATATGAGTGGTAGTTGCTTCCCTGTTTTGTGTTTTGAGCGTGGAACCAAGGAAAGTGATTGCGCAGCCTGACCAGATTTTAAGGAAAACTCCCCATCGCTGCCTGTTCCTTTAAAGCCAGCAAAGCACCAGTTGAAAGCTGTCCTTAGGACTGGCCCTGGGCTCTCAGCAGCAACCAAAGCTTTGTGCCTCTTGGGGTTTACATTCCCAGTTTTTTTAGGTGTAGCCAGGAGACCCCTTTGATTTGTTCTTTGGGGTGGTTTTTTTGGTCTTTCTCAGGACTTTCCAAGTGACACAGGGAAATCCTTCTGGCCAAAGTGTTTTTGTAACTGTTTTAGCTTTGTGACGATTTACTTCTTCTAGCTCTCTGCATCTGAATTGGGTGATCTGAAAAAACAGTCCATTAAAAGGAGGATACTGTAGAGTCCTGATGAATCCTGTTTTCTACTTGGCCGATGGAACAGAAAGCTAATTGCTAGTAGTAAATCCATTCAAAGGAGGGCTGGAGGGAGGGAGAAAAGCTAATATTCCTCCTTGAATGCCATTTAATCTCTGAAACCTTTCATGCAGATGTAAATTAGGATTTGCACAACAGAGTCAACAGTTGCTCCGTAGATAAGGCAGATTTGCAACATCTGCTTTTTCCATTCTGGAAGCTCTTCCAAAGTCGCTGTTGGGGATAGCCAAGCTAAACACTGGAGATTTTTTTTATTCCTTTCCATAATCTCTTGTTTATAAAGAAAGCTGCATATGACAGCTAAACCTGGTTATTGTTCTGCTAATTCTCTAGGAAAAAAAAGTTTGCCTTCCTCCTAACACAGATCTAAGAAAACCCCCACGGGGTGGTAATACAGTGCGGCACACATGTTAATGTCTTTGGAAGAAATGTTGTCTGGTAACAATTGCATAGGCCACTGTGGTGGTTAATACAGCAGAAACAGTCTACTTAGCATTATTAGTAGGAAAGCTTTTTTAAGCTTTTCCAGGAGAGTTGCCTCCTTCCAGGCAAACAATGTAGTGGGTGAAAGAAAGTGGCACCTTTGAGTGACCTGGTCTAGTGGAAGGTGTCCCTGCCAACCGAAAACATTCTGTGGTTCTATGATTCTGTGAAATATTGAAAGCAAACCCTTTTCAGATAAAATTTCTTAAAGACACATTTTTCTCTCACAGTTCAGGCTTTTACAGATGCAAACAGATGTTTTGTTTTTGCAGTGTTTTATTTTTGGGCATGAGCCCCACTGAGCAGGGGAGATAACACTGCAGAACACCACTTTGGGTGATTATACTGCTTTGACCAAGCATCCTGTGCTGCTGTGATTGTCAGAGCAAGCCCTTTCTTCCTAGGATGGCTGCAGCCTGACACTGGAAAGTGTGCTGCAAGAGGGGTCTTGACCTCAGGAGGGGTGGAATCACAGAACTGGTGAGGTTGGAAGGGACCACAGCAAGTCATCTGGTCCAACCTCCCTGCTCAAGCAGGGCCATGCTAGAGCACAAAAAAGGGCAGGGAAGAGAGAAGACAGGATATATATTTTATATAATATATTTTACTTTATAGATGAACTATAATAGGAAATACGTAATATACACAAAATGCTTTAATAATACTATGTATGTATTTTATATCTTATATTTTGCTGTGGCAGGCAGGTGGTGCCCTTTGGGGTGGCAGGGCCATAGCCAGGCAAGGATGTTCTGCCACTGGCATT
>NW_008669139.1:16116-44827 GCF_000695815.1 Acanthisitta chloris
AAGCTTTGCCTTGCATAAAGCACCACCAAAAATACGTATATAAAAAATACCCTGTCAGCTCCCAGCAGCACAGTGAGGGCATGCAGTGACTTTAGGTGAGCTTGCTTGGCTGTGGACCTTATCTGCCTTGAGAAGGCAGGTTCTTGGGTAAACAGGTGATCTCACAACCTTGTCTGCCCACCTCTCATGGGGATTGCCTTGATGCAGGGCCTGCAACTGGTTTGATGGGTTTCCATATTCACCACGGGCCCATCTGCCTCTGTGGAGACAGAGGGAATAGGGTTGTGGCACAGTGTACATTCATGGTGTGATACTTGCGGGGAGATGGGACTGGGGCTACTTGTTACCCTTTCTGGCTGCTCTTTGAATTTAGGCAGGTCCTGAATGAACAATGTTTGGCAAGAAAAGTGTTGTATTTCCCTTCTGGAGTTTACTCTTCCCAGTGTGGATGTCCCAAGGTGAGGTGGGGAAGTGACTCCATCCCATGAACAGCCACGCAGGTATTGTGAAAAACACTTGAATATTATTCACTCGGTGAATAATACTGTGGGCCTCTGTTAACACAGTGTAGGACACTTACTTAGAATAAGCTAGGGCTAAATATGTAGGACATGATACTGGTTTGAGCCTGGAGATGGTCTATGTGCTCTTTGTGATCATGACCGTGTTCATCCCACCAATGCTGTAGGGTTTCCATATCCGTCCAGCAGTTATTCACCAGCTTGGTGTCTGGGACCATGATCCCCCTGGGAACAGGAAAACAAACTCAACAGGAGAAAACTGGCATGGTTGTTGCTCTGTGATCCTATAATGTATCCTGTCACGGTGGATTTGGTGCAATAAAATACATAGAACAAGAAACATTTTCAAATTAACCTGAAGAGCGAAATGCATGTAGCGCTGCTGTCTCTCTGCTTGTTAACATGCCAAATACAGCTTGTCCAGCTTGAAAAGGGAAAAGTATGATCCGCTTAGAAAATGAGCCTTAGTCTATTCCAACACTGGGCTGTGAAGCAATCCCAAAAAGCCTCTAGGGGATTGCCAGGGGTCAGAGTGGGACGAGGAATTTTTTGCTGGTGGTACTGAAGTTTGTGTGCCTTGAGCCCTCTGTGGTGGGAGTCCCAGTGGGATTTCAGTTGTGTGATGGATGTTCCCTTGCTACAGGATGCTTGCTGAAGAAAAAGGATGATAATGGGGGATGTGTGCACCCCACCTGAGCAGTTCCTCAGGAGGTTCCCAAACACTGATGTTTGTAAAAGCAGGAGTGTGGGAAGCTGTTCCAGGGGGAAAAAAACACAGGTGAAGAGAAAAAGTGAGATGGAATGTCCTGAGGTCAAGACCTAGCACCCTGTTGAGGTGACATGGGATCCCAGGGCTCCCTCACCCCACCTAGCCTGCCACAGGTACTGTGAGCCTTTGCTGCCCAGGAGCAGTCCTCAGCAGCAGTTCTGCTGCAGCACCTGGAAGTAGTCCCTGACTCTGAGGAGGGCACCAGCCAGGCTCTAGTTTGGCTTTGAGTTTTTGGGGGCCATAAGCAGCCCAGGAATAACCCATCACCCTCCACCTCCTCATCCCTTTGTGCCTGAAAAACAAATAACTTGAGAGCTGCATGTGTTAAAACTAAAATAAAACATTTCCAGGCTCAGCCAGAAACAAGTATTGATGCCTAAGAGGAGCAGACGGCTGATGGAAATACTGACACACTTAAGCACTTGGAGCTGCGAACCACACAGAAAGTGAATTATTGCTGGGATGAGCCAAGCAGCTATGGAGATGAAGTATCTTATCCTTATAAGTGAATACAGACAAAAGCATTTTAGCATTGCTGGGCCAACTGCTCCTCGTTGTGGAAGGTGCTTGCTGCCTGGTTGCTGCCTTTTTGCTCCTAAACAGCTTAAAAATTTCCTCCTTCTCTGTAGCATGTTTGCTGTGAGTGTCAGTGATGATGCTGCAAGTGCTGATCTCCATCAGATGTGTCTCCTGGTGATTCTCAACTCATTACTGCTTTATCTAAACTAATAAATAGTTCAATGTTAGTCATATCTTGGGGAGCCTACAGCCTAGATTGCCTCCTTCTCTTGAAGAACCTGTTAAAGCTGCGAATGCTTTAATCCCTGCTCTGCTGGTAAGTGGCAGAGTGGGCTCCTGTAACCCCTACATGAGTTCCCTCTCCAGTAATTTATACTTGTGTGTCATGATTTAACCCCAGTTGGCAACTCAGCCCCACATTGCCACTTGCTCACCCCACCTTGGTGAGCTGGGGGAGAGAATCAGAAGAGTACAAGTGAGAAAACTTGTGGGTTGAGATATAGACAGTTTAATAAGAAAAGCAAAATCTGCATACACAATCAAAGCAGAAAAATAAATTGATTCACCACTTCCCACGGGCAGACAGGTGTTCAGCCATCTCCAGGACAGCAAGGCTCCATCACACCTAACAGTGTGTTGGGAAGGCAAACACCATCACTCTGAATGTTGTTCCTCCTTGTTCCTCCTTCCTGCAGTTTTATTGCTGAGTATAATGTCCTATGGTCAGGAGTACCCCTTGCCTCAGTTGGGGTCAGCTGTCCTGACTGAGGCAGAGCAACTTCATGTCTCCATCGTGTCTTGGTGTCTGTTGTTGTAAAGGTGTTGGAAACATCAAGCACATGAAGCTGGAAGGCAGGAAGGAGGTGCTGAACTCTGGTCACCCTGTGAGAGATGTGAGCTCTGGTTTCCTGCTTTAAACTCCAGCAGTTTCCAGCATGTAAATGAGACTGTCTCTGCTTTCAGGTTGATCTTTGTATTTGAAAGCTATATAAGGAATGAGAGTAAAATTTCCTTCTCAAAGGTCAGAGTTGGGCAAAAAGTGGTTGTGTGTCTGAGTGCACACTTAAATACTTCATGGAGGTCTCCAAATTGAGTCCTGTTTATTTTTTAAGCCATAAACATATAAGCTGAAATTTGAAAGCAGTTTAAAGAAGTGAGATTAAGACTGTTAGTAACATTCACCTTTGGTTCACCACTGCATCTTTCCAGGTATTATTCCCCAGTCAGTAGGAATAAAGTCATTAGGATTAAACTTTGCATTATGACATCTGCTGGAGACTGACTAGGGAAATTGAGGGTAGAGATGCCAAAATAAAGTGGTGATACACGAGAGATGATGCTTCATTCCAGAAAAGAAGCTTGAGACCCCAGTTTTTTTGCTGAGTCTAAAGTGACTTTCCTTTTCATTTCCGCATTCTCTTTATACGTTTTATAAAAGTAGATTTTTGCTTTGTCATTAACCCATGTTCATTATGGCTTTCAGAAAAGAGTTATTTCCTTTAAATGGCTAAACAGTACAGTTTGGCTTGTGCTTAGTCTGGGCTTGTTCCTGTTCAGTAGGTTTATGATACAGAAGCCAAAATATACAAGTCTTGATCATTTGGCAAACAGCTTGGGTAAAACTGTATTTTGTGTGGAGGAGTTGTGCAGCTGCATTGGGTTTGTTTTCCAGTAGGTTAAGTTTGCAAGAGGTTCCATCAGAGTCAACAAAGATAGATCAGTACCCAGTCCTGCAAGTGCAAAACTGTACACAGGGCTTTTTAATTTGAAGCCAAAGTTGGTACCATTGAAAAAATCCATATAGTCTAGAAAAAGGAAGAAATAAACTTGCACAGTTAAACCAGAATATTCCTCAATCATATTTTCCCCAAGAATATATCCCACTTGGGAAGAGACCATGGGTGAACACTCAATGTTGCAATGAGTGCTAGTCCAATAGGAAGGAGATGCTGGATGAAGCTCAGTCTTCTTTTTTGATTTGCTAGAAGTATATGCTTTCAGGGAAAATGGTTCATTAAAAGTAAAAAACCCCAAATGACACCCATTTTACTGTATGAATACCACAAAACTCTGGTCAAAACCTAAAATATTTGAGTTGGAATTGCTGCCAGGGTATCAGAGGAAAGGTTATTTGTAACCCCAATGAGTGTGGGCTTTGCCTCCTGTGAGATGATACCTCCCATGAAATAAAACATTTTCAGGCTCCCAGAATTCTTTATTTCTATTCTGCAAGGCTATTGACTGAGAAATGTTTATATTTTGTATCTTTACATTACAGAAGAATATAAATGTGCATGACAAGAAAAGAAAAACAATACATTTTTCTCCTATAAGGTTGCTTCAGTTCTTTCACTTAGTAGTAAAAGCACAGCTTGAAGCCAGTGCCACATCCTCAGGTATTCAGAGCTGCTATAATAGCGCTGGTTTCTCAGTGGAATCGTAATCTATGAACTTTTTTCTGTTCTGCACTTCTTTGTTGCACAGAGAGTAACTTAAGGAGGGAGCTAGTGGTGGCTTCATCTATTTTAGCTATTCCAGCCTGCATCTTCTGCCCAGCCTTCCCCTTTGTTTCCTTCAGCCCACAGACATTGCCTTTGGGTCATTCAGAGTCACTTGATAAATCGGGGTTTATCCCCAGTTCTGCTCCTTGTATCCTGTCTTGCTGGATCTCATAGAGTTTGTGGACAGACTAACAGGGATAAACAAATGGAGATGCAGGGACTGAACTGTGAGCTTGTCAGCACACACTCATTTCTGCCAGATCACCCACACACAGCACTGGGTGTTGCAATGACCCTGTGTAGAGGTCTGTGCTGTTTGCTGTAATGCGCCTGTTGGGGGTGACTGTGGTTTTGGTTGTTACAGGCTTGAAACCATCCTTAAAGATAGATAATTCAGAGACCTGACTGTAGTGCGTGCAGCTGCCACTTTATATTGCTACCTGTCTGGGGCAGGCAAGGCTTATCTCTGGCAAGGAGGAGCTCTGGGCATACAGAAGCATCAGAGGGGCAAATATAAGATGTTGCTTTTTAAAATGGTTTTTCTATCTCTGATACCTGCTCTCATTTAATAATTTCCATTTCTTTCTCCCTGTGCAGAATACTTGAGAAGCGAGACCGCCATTCTGGAAGAGTTGGTGTTTGGAAATGGAGATACCATTGAACTTTCCTGTAACACCCAAGGCTCTTCTGTGTCTGTTTTCTGGTTCAAAGATGGTATTGGGATTGCACCTACCAACAGAACTCATATTGGACAAAAACTGTTGAAGATAATCAATGTGTCATATGATGACTCAGGGCTGTACAGTTGCAAGCCAAGGCATTCCAATGAAGTCCTGGGAAACTTTACAGTCAGAGTTACAGGTATGTGCAGAATTACAGCTGTCTTGGTGTTTCTTTTCATTCCCCCCTTTTTTAAAGATGTTGCCCTTCCACCTGTTAGCACAGATGGTGGTTTGTGGTGTTCATCCATACTTGGTAGGTCTCTACCTCCCTAGTAACTCCTGGCAGTGATTAGAATGACAAAACAAACCAATTGTAGAATGCTTGGATCTCCATACCAAATGTTAAAGCTTGATGTTAATACTGGGAGATACTTAGAAATGGTGCTAGTCAGATTAAACCCCAAATCCCCCTTGACACTCAGATAGATGCAATGCTACATGTGCCTTTGAAGTCTTTTATGAGTGAGTGAACTGTGGCTCAGAGAGGTTAAATGATGTTTTCCACTTTATGTGACAAATCAGGGACAAAATTGCATGCAAAATCTGGAGGCTCCCGAAAACTCTTTCCTTGTTGTAGCTGATAAATCTCTACCCTCCATCCCGGTTATCACATATTGCTAGTTTATTTCAGAAGTAGCTTCTCTGTAAACTGTGTATATCTCAAATGTGTGCTTCATCAAAGGTATTCATCAAAGGGATTCATATATTGCAAACAAGTGCTGTGTTAGCAAAGCACATGCTGTCATTTGCTTGGCCGTATTTTGTGTGATGAGGACAGAACAGTTACAAGCTGTCCAAGCCTGGCTCACTAAACAGAGTGCCAGAAAGACCTGTTATTTCCAGATAGCTAACCACCAACACTAAGGTCATCTCCATGATTTCAGGTTGATGCATTGGTAGACAGATATTCTTCACTATGAGCAGGTAGAAAACCTCCTGATCACACAGATTAAAAGCCTGAGTTTTCAGAAGAAATTAGCCCCTTGTGAATCTAAGGTTTTGAAAACTTTCCTTTGCCCTTGTGCTGCTGGAGCTTTTTCAAGATCCTTGAACAGTAGATCCTTGCCTCCAAAAGTTGAGTTCCCTCAAAAAGTAAGGGTCTCTGAAAACCAGACACAGAGATGTTTGTGATTGTGAATCACATCCACTCTAAAAAGGGCTTTCTCGCGCCAGCAATAGGATTTTGTGTGAGAGAACCAAACTATCGTGAGAATAAAAGCTCGTTTCAGCAAGCCTTTACCAACATCTGCTTTTCATTGAATGTTACTGGAGATTGCTGTGAATGCTTCAAGGTCATATCAATTAAATGGTTAAAGAAGTATTTGGCCCTTGAAAGGTTTTCTTTAACTAGGTACGATTATTGGAGCTATCCAAGGAACTGCAGGTTGTTAGAAATGTTACTCTCTTTTTTTTCTAAGTGACATTAAAATGCTTTTGAGTTCAAGGGGCAGCAGGGAAGCAGGAGAGGGCAGCTGGTTACACACTCAAATGAAACAGCTGCCAGCCCCAAAAGTTCTTAAAGTGAGAAATTGTTTTTAATAGTAGAAGGACTGATAATCCTCTGCTTTTAAAAAGTTTAAGCCCCTGTATTTTTCCTCTTCGCTAATAATAGCTAATAACAGCTTAAGAACAAGCGAGTAACCTGAACCTGCTTTCTGACAGCATTATGAGTCTTTGATTCTATTAGCCCACTGTCATTACCACCAAAGTGCCTGTAATGTGGGAGTCTCCATTTTAGCTGTCAGCAGCACTCGTTTTCAACTTTGAAGCCCTGCTTTATGTGGCAATAGTGGCGCCTCTTGTATGCTCAGATATTTCTTCATAATTAGTATTGATTGCTCACCGTGGCAGTGTGGAGATGAGATTGTTATCCCAAGATTTGTGGTTTCTGTTCACAATTCTTAAAGGTAATGCCAGCAATTAGCTCAGGTATCTGGTTGGGTATTTATGTGGATATCTGATGTTCAGGGCTGGAGTTGTTCTCCATGTTAAACTGATTTCAATCTGTACTAATAAACTGGAATCACTCTGATCTGTATTCTTAAGTGAGCAAAACTAGGCTAGGTGTGTTTGGAATAGCTGATCTACATGAGAGTTCCATTTTGAGAGATGCTTCCAGATTTTAGGGGCATATCAGGATTTTCTTACATAGAGCCATGAGATTTGAGTCTTCAACAAATTGGCTGTTTTGCAGCCACTCTCACTGCACAGTGAGATGCTGAATGCTCAAAGCAGAGCAAGGAGATGCTGGAGCTGGCATTCAGGGCTGAGAAACAGGTTGATTAATAGCAGGGTTTTATCTCTTTAAAATGCTTCCCTTGACAGACGGGCTTGAGTGTTTTGCTAGTTTACAAAAAGAAACACACTGTCCCCTTAAAACCTGAGCAGTTGGAGAGGATCACAACTAGAGGCTACATGCCCAAACTGATCTCCAACCTGTTGGCAGAAGCTCCATTTCTGCAACCATTTCGTGCACAGAACAGCCTTTGGATTTAGTGGCTGAGCAGCACTCCTGTGATGAGCATGGACTGCAGGCTGGTACCAGGGAGCAGAGCTTTCAAAATATCCCAGCCTAAGCATTGCAAAACAGGTGACTAAACAAATCGAGCCCCTTTCCATTCATAATTTAAGCCCTTTTGAGAATATCATCTAGCAGTTCATGCTGATGCCAATACTTGAAAACTTCTGCAAAGGATTACTATTTTAGTAAATGATAAACAAATACCTTTTAGTCACCTTTTGTAAAAGGTGATGTTTTAGTAACCCGAATAGGAGAGTAGCTATGAACATGGGATATTTGGTCTGAAAGTCTAAGCTGTACCTCTTGTCTTAAACAAGGTCAAAGACTTCCCTCAACTTTGTGAAAATATTTTTGGATTAGTTTAAAAAATTATTTTGCTCCTCTGGATGGATCCTCAAATGATAGATTCATTGCAAAACAGAAGTGAACTATAAGCACATGTTAATATATAGGTAACCAAATCTGAGAGTGCAGGGCTGAGAATGTGTTGGTTTCTCTGTCGATGCTGGTGGGGATTTGGCTCAGTTTCTGCCTTTGCCAGAACTTGAGTAAACCTGCTGGATCAGCCAAAACACCTAAACATCCACTTCACTTTCAGCAAGCCCTGTGGCATTTCCCTAGTTCTGCTGCCAGCAGGACCTCAGCTGTGGATTTGCAGTTAGTTACATGCTTGAAGTCGTCCTTGAGACTTTGCCAAAGAGAAGGTGCAAAGCACAATGTGCCCCTGCAGTCTAAGGCAGGTTCCTGTGTTATTTGCTTCTGTGAATGGTGAATACGTCTGGAAGGTCCTTCCAGATCCTGCAGAGAAGTATTTGCTGTTACATTTCCTTCCCCTACCTCCTCCACTCTTCCTCTCCCCTCTGCCCCCTCTTTTTATCTTCTGTTCCATTTTACCTTCATTGAGTTGGTCAGAGAACAGCAGAAAACTCAAATTCATCTTGAAATGAAGGATGTTCTGCCTGGATTGATCTAAATCAAACACTAAGCTACTATTTGATAATGTGATTTACATTTGCAGTAGTCATTTGGTGGGGGGAAGAGGGACTGACACTTCATTGTGAACAGCTTGGAGAAGGTGAGATATTAGACCACATTAAAAGAAACAGTCTGGAGAGATGCAGATGGAACATTCCCACCTGTTAACCTGTATTCAGTTACAGCCTCAAGGTGCCTCCGTGGGAGGAGTATAATTGCAGGGAGCTGGTTCTTGGAGTAGCCACCAAAATGTTGATGGAAAGAGAGGTTTGATTGCAAGGAGAAGTTTAAAAGGCTTTGGTCTTAATGGTTGAACAATTAGTTAATGAAGGGAGATGTGGCAGGGGTATATTGAGTTCAAAGAAAAATGCAGGGAAAGTGAATTAGAAATGCTGACCTGTCACATTGAGACATGGTGAAATAAAAAGTCTTCAGCGTGAATGCTAGAGGGGAAAAAAAAAGGTGGTCACAGAGCTTGTTCTGCAAAAAGAAACTTTCCCTTTTGGAATTTCTTTTGTATTTAAGAGGAGAAGAGAATTTCACACAGGGAAAATTGTTTGGCATTGGACCCTGTTTTCTGGTGGCAGAGCACTGGCGAGCTCATGACACCTCTCTCCCAGTTCAGAAAGCTCCTGGCCAGTTGTCCCTGGCCCAGCAGCATTGGAGGGATAGGCTAGTGGGGCTGCCAGGGAAGGGTGGCCCATCACTTTGGTTTCCTCCCCTGCTGGAGCCCACTGTGGTACCAACAGTCTCATCCAACGTGGTGTCCCCACATGCCATGGCCTTTCTGCTTCACTTCTTTTTCTGTCTCCTCCTAGATTCCCCTTCGTCAGGTGATGATGAAGATGATGATGATGAGTCAGAAGACACAGGTAATTTGTTTTTCTGGGATACAGAAGCCTTTTCTTTCAAGGAGATGTAGCTCCCAAGCAGGGCAGCTCATACAGATGGTCAGACATCAGCTCTTTTTCTGTGTTGAAATTGGTAACCTTAGTATGGTACTATTTTAGATATTTATCTAAAAATTTAGAAATAGCTGCCAGAGTGTTTCTGCTGCTACTATACAATCCTGCAGCAATAGTACTTGATGCCATGAATCGGGATTGATAGTAGTTATAAATTCTCCATGCGTATAAGTCCAGACAAACCCACTTGCCATATTATTTTTTTTTACTACACCGGTGTTACACCAGTTTTACATCATTTGAAACTTTGGCTCACTTTACTTTTATCTGTTTTGATTCTGGTCCTTACCAGCATCTTGACTGGAGTCGGAGTGTAAAATTTACACTACCCAAGGGCCAAGTTTACTGATGCCATGAGCAGCATCACCCCCTTTGGCTTTACTGACTTTTTCTTTCACTCATGGGGAAGGGATCCCCAGGATGGAGCCTCTTGGTGCTTTTACTCTGAACCTCTTTCAGTCCAAGTGCTGGTTTCTTTAAGTGCAGTACCATTAATCATTACATGCTTCAGAGGCGTTAGTGTTGTGTTTTATTCTGCTCTTTATAGTTCTGCAAAGCAAGCTGCCTGTGTCTATGTGTTTTTAACAAGTAAATGTCTTGCATTTGAACTCCTAATCGGCTATGTACATTGGCAGGAGTTCAGCATGACTGGAAAGTCTCTCCTGCTCATAGTGTTGGACATGCAGGACTCTTTCAAACAGGTCTCCCGCTGCAATAAGTTCATACCACTGTGTCATTCAGTATGTGGACAGTAATGGTGAGTTACGGTGCCAGGCAACCCATCAGCAGCAGTTAGTGGTTTTCTGATAGCCTCTAATTAAGGGCCATATCCTGTGAGGTGACAGGCACCTTTACAGACTTGCTCAGGGTACAGGTGTAGGAAGGTCTGGTTTGGTCAGGATTTGTTCCTGCTACAGAGCAGCTTCTGATGAGCACAACTAATCATTCTGTACATTTTTTTCATGTGGTTTGTATAGAACTTGATCTCTTAGCAACAGGTAGCACAAAACATCAGCTGGTTTATGGTACAGAAAGACGTTTTTCTTCTCTGAAAGGAAAACATGTGTTTTGCCGCATGTATTTATAGCCTGTTTTCTGGGTCTTCTTGACTTGGAGGCTGTCTCTTTTTTTAGACCTGAAGGTAATGGCTGGATTTGCTTAAAGGTCTCGTAAAAAAGTTGCATTCTCTTCTGCTCTAAAAATAGTTGATTAGCTTGATGTGTCAGTGTGGTGAAATCTCATGGCATTTTCTGATGTTGATGTGCTTTATGTTGCTTTCTTTAACGTCAAATCCTCCACTTAACCTTCATAGATCTCTTGAGTCTTAGGGAGCTGTGTTATTAACCCTGGCACCATGCTGCCGGGACATCCCACCAGGAACAGAGTCTGCAAGACCATCCCAGGCAGGCAGACACAGTATAGCCAGTGCCCTGTCCTATGGACAGCCCAAAGACCTGTGTCCTCTGTCTCCTGTGACAAAAAAGTGCCCTGCTAATGAGGTGTATGAGCCCCTGCTTGGCCATCAGATGTAGCCATGATCAGTAGTTAAAGAGGGAAGGCAATAAATATGCTTTCGTGCAAAAGAAAAATATCATAGAATTGTTAGAGTTGGAAGTAACCTTAAAGGTCATCTAGTCAATATAACTGATAATGATTTTATTTAGGGTGAGGTAATTGTTCAGTACTGGCTCATTGCATATTGCCATACTACACATCACTGAAGAAAATTCTTATGTCCTGGTCACTTGTGATGATAAGTTACTTTTCTGGCTTAATTGTGTTACTCGAGAGAGTTTCTTATCCTCATATAGAGAAGAGCTTGGAAAGCTGCTTCCAATAGTGCCATGAGTTTGAAGCCAGCCTTGTTAATTTTAAGGTTTTGGTAGAAAATTGTTGAACAACAGAAGCTGGAAGTACCAAAGCAAGAGAATTAGAAGAAATATGTCCTAAAAGAAATGAATATTTGGTGCAAAAACTGTCGGAGAGCATGAAGACAGATCCTCCACATGGACTGCCTTGCTCTGCTCACCCTTCTTTAATCTTCCTTTTTGAAGGGCAGTACGGAAAGGCGGCATCCCGTAGGGATGGGCAGCAGAAAATAATAAGGAGGAACTTCAGCAGCTTCAAGTCCTTGGCCTGTTTGTTGCAGCCTTGTCACAAACCATGATCCGTCTTTGGAGAAGAGGTTTTCCAGTGCCTCTGTTCTCTACAGCTGTTTTTCCTGGCCCTGAAACAAAAACAAAACTCCCTTTTCACACACTGTGCTTCTGTCCCAGTGCTCCCTACCCCTCTGTATCTGTTTGTTTGGAGCCCCCACTGCGCGGCCCCAGCACCTTCAAAGAGCCCCTATAATCTCCAATTAAATCTGGCTGTGTCCTTGGAGGCGTCAGCTGGGGAAATTACACAATTAGGGTTGATTCTATCTGCCACAGAATTTGGTAGCAGCTCCTAATTGCTAAATGAGTACTCGCCTGTATTAATTATTCCAAGTATTGCTCTCAGTTTTTTTTAATTGGTCATTCCAGTTGGATGGGTGGCCAGTGTCTTTGACAAACAAAACGGGCCGTCAGGCTTAGTGTTTGATGATGGGAAAGGGCCAGTGATAATGTTTGCGAGGAGTCCCTTTTTTTTTTTTCCACACCTGCACATGCAAAATCATTGCTGGTAATTAATTTGGAGAGAGTGAGCCTATAAATTTTTCCTGTCTTTCATCCTTCTTCCTTTCCCACTCCCAGAACTCTCTGGAGCTTTGCAAGCTTTGCGTGAAAAGAAGAGTTAGCAACATTTTTACCCCCTTAAAAAGTGGTAATGAAAGGACTCAGGGCAGAGCAAACCAAAAGCAGGGATGTTTTGTTCACTGCTCCTGTGAGTGAGAACAAAGGCACTGTTTTCAATGTGTAGACGCTTTCTTCCAGTTCCAGTTTGACTTGAGAGCAATGCCCTGTTTGAGTCTTGGCACATTAATCCAGGGGTGCCCAGCCCTGGCAAGCCCTGAATCACACGGAAGAGCACCCAAACGAAGGGAAGGCACTCAGGGAAGAAGCTGTGTCTAATTGCAGGAGGCAGGAGCGAATCCTGCCTTTGCTCCATATGGAGACTATCTCTAGCTGGAAACTTTCCTGGGCTTCATCTTGCTCCTCTCTGATGTTCAATAGCAAAATCCCTTTTGGCTTCAGTGACAACATGTGCAGCCAGTGGGTTGGTGAGTCTCCTCTGAAATTGAAACTCATTTTTTGAGTGAGAAAACATGGTGAAACATCACCCGGTGGCACATGAAGCTCACGTGGAAAGGGGAAGAGCCCCAAAAGCATAGTGCAAAGGACAAGCCTTGTCCTGACAGGGTGACCATGTGATCTAGTTATATCACAGTGCCCAAGTGAGTGTCACCAACACCATAAAATGGGATTTATTGTAGGCAGATATGTTAATCAAACAACTAACAGCAGGTTATTTGGCCACCCTGCTTGGTGGTGGCAAAGGGGCACTTTTCCATCTGTGCCCAGCCTTCTCATAACTCTCCCCTGTAGCCCTGGTGCATCATCAAAAGGAAGCATTCAGCCAGAAAACAGCCCATGCTTCAGAAACCAAGGGCCAGATGACTCCCAACATGGTTTGTGGTGCTCCCTCCTCTTCAACCTTCCCAACCCCACCCCATGTGTCCTCGTCCACATTCATCCATTTGCTGCTGCCTAGGTATTTTTTCCCCAGCCTTTGCTTGGTTTTTGCTCTTTCCAGTGCGTGCAGTAGCAGCATCGTCCTTTACCATCAAGACCTGCTCGCTCTTTCGGGGTTGAACCCTCTCTTGTGGCATTTTTTTTAAATATGCTCCATTTTTATGCAGTTATACCATTTGGAATGGTAGATGGCTACTTGATGTCCCATTTTAGCCCACATTATCATATAGTATTTGAGGCTTTTCCAGGATGTGCCTCATGTTTACAGCAAGTTTGTAGCCAGGATTTTGCAGGGGCATGGGAATTGCAGGGATTCCTCCTTTTGCTGTTGTTTATGCCAACCATACTCCTGCCAGATCCAGTACTATCCTGGCAAGAAAAGGGCCTTAAGCAGTTTCGTTGTTTAAAAAATGAGGCGTACGCGGGATGGGTGAGCACAGATCCCTCTGATACGTGGGGCTGACTCTGATAGGCATCATGGCACATTGTGCAAGGCAGGCTGAAGGCAGATGCAAACCCTCAGTACTGGATTTCCCTCCCTGGAACAGCATTACTGAGGCACCTACATCCAGCTGTCCAGCTGCAGAGGTGTGAAAGCAGATGAGTCATGAGAACAATGCGCCCAGTAGGGCTGCCTCTGGCAAATGAAGGACCTTCTGGATGTAGCTCCTGATATCCAGTCCTTCACAGTCTTGTGGGATTTGCAAGGAGAGGGGATCATGAGGAAAGGGCTGAAAATCTGTGGGTGCAAGGATTGCCCTGGCTGAGCTGTATGACCTTGCCTGCAGTATCCTTGGAGCTGAAATGCAGCAGGAAGCCTGTAGGAAGTCTCCAGGGGACACTGGAGACTTAAGACCAAGGTGGGGTCATCACTGACTTACCTGGAATTGCAACAGGATGGGTGTCATGGAGCCAAGTACACCAGGGAGTGCTGGAGAGGGCAGCACGTGTGCATCTCAAAGGGATTGCAACAAGAAGGAAAATTTGTACACCCTTGTCATTAAGGGGAAGGGGATGGCAGAGGCTTCAGAGTAGCACTGAGATAGGGCTGTGATGATGGGTGGTGTTTCTGAGCATCGTCACCACTGCAGGAGAGGCCAGCAGCAATGCTTTCCCAACACCTTTGGGAGCCATCATGTTCTCCAAGACAGTTCTTGAAGGACCAGCATCTTCAGTTTGTCTTGGCCAGAAGCACATAGGTCTCTGCAGCCAATGCATTTGAGTGCTCCGTGTCTGTGGGTGCTTCCTTCCCATCTGGAGGAGATGCCATTTACACTCCTTGGCCTCCTCTTTGCTGTTCTGCAGCCCAAACACTGTCTGCCCCCTTCTCCCTATGGCCTTGGTGTGGAGCACAGATCTGAAAGGCTGGATTTGGCCCTGGTGTGGCAAGGCAGACACACCATGTACAGCTCTGCAGTGTTTCGTTAAGCAGAAATGAGAGCTTGGGAGGCTTTTTTAAAAAAACCTTTTTCTTTCTTCTCAGTATAATGAGTTTGCCACTGCCGCTGCCTTAATTTGGAGTTAATATGTAATGTTTGTAACACAGCCAAGGAACATCACTGTACTTGAGGCAGATTATCAAAAAAAGTATCTCATGCTAACACTGGTGTTTTAAAACTTATCCCTGCTCAAAGGTAACATGAATCTTTAAAACTAAAATCACTTGTACTTAAAGAACATAAACATGATAAACCAGTTTGGCACTGGCGTGTTTTCTTCTTTCCTTCCCTTAAGGAGGCTACACTACATTTGTACTCACTGAAGAGTAACATTTTCCAGTGCACTCAGCTCACACTTCTTCTCTGCTCCCTTGCTGGCCCATCAGCATTCTTTTGCGGTTCTAACATCTTTCTGCTGTTTATGCTTCTTGGCTATTATTGTCCCGAACGTACGTCTGTATCTTTTTACAGGCTGAGGCCAGATTCTCATTCTGATCTGGGATAACTCTACCTGTTGATTTAAAAGCAGACACTTTAGATTTATACTGGCATTACCAAGACAAGAACCTGGTCATGAACCTTTCATCACAAACATAAAATGCAAACACCCTGTCTGCATCTATGAGAGTCATTTTGCTGGAAAGCATTTCTGTGTCATTTATCATAATGGCAGCAGGTAGCAATTTAACTGTCACTCCACACATGCCAAAGTCTCCTCAAATGCATCTGCTTGCCAGCTGATATGCTCCACAGCAGACAGGGGCCTGTTCAACTTGGTTTTTCCTTTCTCAGGTGTCCCCTTCTGGACTCGGCCGGATAAGATGGAGAAGAAGCTGCTGGCAGTTCCCGCCGCCAACACCGTTCGCTTCCGATGTCCGGCGGGTGGAAACCCAACTCCTTCCATCTACTGGCTGAAAAATGGCAAGGAGTTCAAAGGGGAGCATAGGATTGGGGGCATTAAGGTAAGGCCTTGATTTGGATCTTAGTTTTTATTAGCAGTTTTCTACCAACTACAAAATTGTATTTCACAGTGATTAACATCAGTGGGTGTAAGAGCACTGTCCCAGCTGTGTAGAAATGAGGGTGGTTCTTGCACCCTTGGGAATTGCTTGACACCAAAGTGTTAAAAAGGACTGCTGTCCTTTGGGATTGAAGACTAATACCCTCTGAGTTTGTCTATAATGGTTATTCACGGAGTAGGTAAAAACGGGGCTGAGTTTGTGGTTGTGTTGTGAACAGTGATGAGAAAGCAGAAGCAGAAACTTCCTAATTTCTGGACACCAGCCCAGTGTGTTGGGGTGTGTTAGACCAAGTGTAACTACTCCCAGCTTTCAAGGAAAACCTATTCGGCATCCTTTGAAGGTGTAAGAAGGACCTCACCAAAGAGCTGGACCATCATGCTGGGAGTCATTAACATTCTTGTGGTATAAATCACTGACCCTTGGTCAAGTGTTGGATTCCCATGTAGCCAGAGTAATAGCATCTGCTCCTTGGCTGCTTTCTTCGCTCTCCTTCCTTTCCGCCATGAGGTGTTCTGGAAAATGCTCTGGCTCATGTTTATAGGCAGAGCTCAGGGACACAAAACCCCACTGCAGTCAAATTATTTAATTAGCCAGCCAGAAGTTTCTGTGCTACTGTATATGATGAATTATGGCAGGATTTTAAAAGGAAAATCAGCTTTTCTCAGATTTTGTTGTGTTATTACTTTGTCCCCTCGAGTTCACAGTCAGACTCCTTTACCCCATTCACGTTTTATTTGGGGAGAATAAAACTGGCAGTAGCTGATTATAACTAAATCAGCATAGCAGAAAGTACTCCTGAGCAGCGATTTTTGCCTGCACTCTGCCAGTGCTGACATATCCCTGAGCTGCTGCTAAGGAGAGAAGGTGACTTGTAGGAAGGCACCTTAAATCAGTACTTGGAATAGCTGCCTGCCACATCCGTAGCATTTTGAAAGAGGACTAGGCATGCAAAGCATGCTGTGCTCCAGAAACCAGAGAAGGATTCAAAAAAGTCCTCCCTCCCCACAGTTTTGGGCTGTTTCTTTCCTGTTAGCTCAGACCCATTCCTGAAAGAGCCTTTTGTGATTGCTTCAGTGAAGCCTTTGAAGCTCCCTTCTCAGTCCTGTCCCTGCTCCAGCCTGGATGAGGCTGAGAACACACTCAAGTTTGGATCTTCTGACAAGTATGGAGGGAAAAGAAGCTGGGGGGCAACTCCTGTGGGTAAACTGCTTTTCGGCAGATGACATTCACAAAGCTCAAGCATCTTTTACTAATTGCAGGCTGTAAGGATCATCATGAAGTGTTTTCAGGCTTGTGTGTGCCATTCCAACGGCTTTTTATTAAACTGTGTAACATCAGCTGCACTAAATTATGCTTGCAGAATAAAATCTAAAGCTGAAAGCAATTCCCCTACCCACTTCCCAGTAGTTTTAATCCATCCTTGAGTATAAATTGACATGTTTCATCCTCTGCAACACGGTAGTGAGTCTTTGGCATAGCTGTGCTTTGTTTCTCTAGGGGCATCTTCCAGCAACAAGCTGATGCTTAAAAGAGCTATTGAAGGCAATGTCAAGCCAATTACAGGAAGATTGGTTTAAGCTCTCTATCTGTCTAGGTGTAGTTCTTTGTCCCATTCTTGATATAAAGATATCTTTCTTTCTCTGTAATTTTCCTTCCTTTATTTACTTGCTTTTGCTCATGAGCCGTTGTTAGATGTAAGTAGTCTAGTGTAAATCTCATCCAGTATAAATATACTGATAGATATCAGCTGAGATTTGAACCAGAAAAGGAGATTGAAAACCTGCTCGGTATCTCATGTATTTAAATTCCCTGTTACAACTTAACTTCATAACAGGATTAGACAGCTTGAAAAGAATAGGCAAGATCCAGATCTGGCAGAGTTTGGTTGGCTTACTTCATCTCGAGATCTGGTCTTAACCCAGAAATCCTCGAGCTGGGAATGTTCTCATTTGTTTTCAGTGTGTGGAAGAGTTCAGATGTTGATTGTGAGAAGTCTGTTGTCAGCAAATGAAAGCTGACCACTCTTCCACATCTGACGTTTCCACATGGCATTTAGACCTGTGTGACTGCCTGGTGTAAAGCCTGCAAGAGAGAAGGGCAAGTGTTGAAAACATGCAGGGCAGGCTAACCTAATTTTGTTACAGTTCATCCTTAACTGGTGAAGAAAAGAAATTCATATGACTTATTACATGAAATTTCCCAAAGAGCATTAATGGTTAAATCCTTGTTGGAATCTCTAATATCGTAAGCCTGTGTGTGTTAAATGACCCTAGAAGGGAAGATTGAGGGGGAGGGGAGATGGAGGATTATCCCTTCCCCAGACCATTGCACTGACTTGCATACCAGTCTGGCAAACACGAGGTTCCAAGAGTGTCTGCAAGTGTTTGTTTCACAAGGAGCCAAGAATGACAACACCAAATAAACCAGAGGGATTTCCAGTATCTCACCCGTTTGATTAATGCCTGCACTAAGTCACTTCATGTTTCTAGTGTTTTATTGAGTGCAGTGACTATCCTAACTTGGGAACATCCCTTTTTATTATCCCTTAAATCTAGCTGCCAGTCTCAACCTAAAAAATACGCTTGTTGCTTCTAGAAGAGTTTCCCAACAAATTCTGCCCCATGAGTCTGTGCACCCAGGTTCCTTTTGTTGTTCAGGGTCCAAAGTCCCCATCACAAACCTCATGAAGAGCAATTCTTTCAGTGTCATTATGCTCTTTGAAAGTGCGTCCTTAGTAAAACACATAATTTGGACCTGATTTTATAATACAGTTCAGACTAGGGAGTCATCCATGTGTCTGGAGCCCCATTTCCTTGAAGGAGCTCCTAGGGGTTCCAGATACAAATGCTTTGTAATGCTGAAAAGCAGTTTAAAAGAAGTATTTAGACACAACTATGAGACTAGCTAGTGTGGAAATGAGCCACTGAGCAGCCACAAATTTGCATTAAAACTTCTGTGACAGTCTGGTGCGTTCAGCTGTGAACTTGGGGTCCAGGCTCTCTGTTCTCAGAGCTTCTCTTACCCTTGATTGCCACACTGTCACAGAGATGCACAACTGGGATGTTGCTTTACAAAAGGCATAAAGTTGGCTCTGTATTGAGCTCCTCTGTCTGTGCTATACTTGGTGGGCAGAGGTGCAGTTAGATCTGACCAGATGCCTGCCGCAGCTGAGATGTCTGTACAGACTGTTAGGCACAGCCTTCTGTTACCTATAACCTGAAATGAAAGGAAATGCTGTATTCAGTGGTCTCAAAAGTGGGGTGCTCAGCAGTGCTGTTTTCAGGGATGCAAAGATCTACAAAGCTTTGTTAAAATGGATTTTGCTTGCTTATCTCACAACTAAGCTGTCTATCCATATGATTTTAAACACACTCTTTGCAAAATTCTGGCTTTGATGGCAACTTGGCCCTTTTAAGGAAAGCATGTGGATGCAATTTATGTGTAGCAAAAGAGGTTAAATGACTTCATATTTGAGTTCACCTGCTGCCGCAAGAAACCTCCAGGAGCAATTAGACCCTTGTTTTTTCCATCAGCCCTTGACATTCTGTAGCGCAGTGCTATTGTAATCTTCTGCTTCTGTGTCCTTGGAGTCACCTTCAAACTGTTTAATAAAGTTACATGTTCTGCTTTTGGCGGCAGAAGGCATCAAATTAATATCCACAGATTTGGGGAGCTTTCATATGCTATGCACCGTGAAGTCATCTTTGTTACTGCTGGTTGCTTTCTGTATTAATTCAAGATTTGCTTTCCATATCCCTTATTTCCTTTATAATCATTAGAGACAAAAATCCTATCTGAGATGACAGGGCAGCAGGTCAGGGTGGAGACATGGGTTGTGCTTTCCCTTCTGCTACTGAACAATGAACAACTCTGGGCATGAGCCACATCAAGAAAACCAACTAGTGTAAAACTTGGTGCCAAAATAGGTCTGACCGAGTTTCCTAGGGACCAGACTTGAGGCTGGGCATGTTTTCTTCAGTTTTTTACAGGGCATTTAGGGGTCTAATGCAGTTGTAGATACACATTTCTGCCAGGACCATAGCACACACACCTTTAAAATATGTTAGGCTTGGGGTAAGAAGCATGATTTTCATTGTTTATGGTCTCCTTATGGGTTATATGTAGCAGCTGGTAAAGATCTGCAGCTAAAAATACTATGTTTTGAGCTGACAGAGCCTCTGAACCAGAGGGGCAGAGGGGACCAGCAGATCGGCATTATCTTGATGCGTTACCTGGAGTTGTTGTTCTAATGAGAGGTGCCACATTCAGCTGTCAGCTGATTCCATTATTGTGATTTTTGTGGAAACATATAGAAGTCCCCAGTGAAATCTCAGTGTGTTACATTGTGTTGCATTGTTTTTGCATTGGTCTTAATGCCTTTTCTCAATAAGACTTTAATGACCCTTGAAATGGATCCTTGTGATGATCAGGCCTCCTCTGGGCTCCATTCACGCTGGCCAAGTGTGTAGAAGCTCACTGATTGTTCACTGGTTTGAATGGTCTGGTGATGATGGTACTTGACCACGAGCTTGATGATTTGATTTCTTCTTCTAGTTGCGACACCAGCAGTGGAGCCTGGTAATGGAGAGTGTTGTGCCGTCAGACAGAGGAAATTACACCTGTGTCGTGGAGAACAAATATGGCAACATTAGGCACACGTACCAGCTGGATGTATTGGGTGAGATTTCTCTGCTTTCCCTCAATAGCTGATCTGTGGTGATGTTGAATAGCTGTGTGATGGGATATGGGAAGCAGGAGCTTAGTTTCTTTCCCAAAGCGCTGGACCATGTGTCTTCTAAAACCTTCGTGAACCTTCTGAATCTTCATGTGTCTTCTAAAACAAGCTTCCTTTTGGCTAGCAATTCAGGCTCAGATCTGTGAACAGGAAATTACTTAACTGGTCTACAGAGGGGCCAGAGAAGGAATGGCAGGGCTGAGATGCCTCCTTCATTCCCAGGTTTGGCTTGAGAAGCACTGGGTAGAGTGGTGGTCAGGACACCTGTGGGACACAACCTAGTCTGCACCCTTTCTACTGAAAAGCAAGGAGATGAAGGTTTCAGAGTTTCTTTTGTTTTTCAGAAAGGTCACCCCACCGACCAATCCTGCAAGCAGGGCTCCCTGCCAACCAGACTGTGGTGGTAGGGAGCAATGTGGAGTTTCACTGCAAGGTCTACAGTGATGCCCAGCCTCACATCCAGTGGCTGAAGCACGTGGAAGTCAATGGCAGCAAATACGGACCCGATGGGACCCCCTATGTCACAGTGCTGAAGGTTGGTACACGCTTCTTCTTCTCACCCTCAGGTCAATCCATCTGTAAGCCTGCATAGTGGAATAGTCTGCTTTATGGAGGGGATACAGCAAAAATGTCTCAAAGTCAATGTTTCAAACTCTTCTGTTTGCCAGAGATAACACTACTACTGTAGAGTCACAGATAAGCAATGTAGTTATAAGAGCTGAGGCAACTGTAAGAAATGCAGCATAATAGAAGAGCTGTCAGATTGCATTTGACCTAAAATTGTAAAAATAACCTTTTCTTTTTACAGCTTCAATAGATGTATTTTCAGGGCTCCTTGAAATAAAAGGCTCCCAACTAAAACACATTGTTTTCCTTTTCCAAGTAAACACACAGCACTGTGCACGTATGAAACAATGTTAAACTACCAGCACCTGAGAGCCAACACAGTCTTGTTCCAGCCACTAATATTTGTGAACATTGCTATTATCCCTACTCAGGAAAGCCTTTTTTTTTCAAATTGAGAAAACCTCACATAGCATGATTTTACTTTGCTAAAATGCTTTCTTGAAAGTGAACTCGCAGATTACAGCCAGAACAAAGCCAGAGGTCCTAGTTTCCCTCAACCAAGGTAGGGAATAGAGATTGAAAAGCACATTGAACTTCTAAAATATTTTTTTTTCATAATTAAAGGCATCATGTGTTGGTGTTTATTAAAATATAGAGGGCCAAGTGGAGTTTTTCTGTCTCTGCAATTAGAGTTGCAAGCAGTGTTTGTCCCTGCAGCTTCAAGCTGGGTCTGTCCTGTGCATGGACATTCCCTGTGCACATCATGCTGCACACACCCTTCTTCTCTTTGTATGAAGTTTAAAAACAAAACACTTATCAGACAGCATCTACAAAATTGTAGCTCAGCCAGATATGTGATAATAAAAGCCAGAGACCCTGGAAATAATTACACAGATTGAAATAACAGATTGGTTGGAAGAAATGGTTGGAGACAGTTCTTCAGGACTGGCAACATGGGCTTCTCGCAAGTCGATAAAACTTTTAATTTCTCACCATCTCTTCAAATGTGTTTGAATTATGCATATTTGAATTTCCCCCTGGTTTCACAGCCCAGTACCAAGCTCTGAATAGCTGGTTGTGTCACATGCCATCTCGTATAGTCTCTGAGCTCCGTGTGTGGTCCCCGTGGGATAAAGTGCTACCTTTTGGAAGTTTGCAGAGCCGCTGTGAACAGTGCCTTGTGTCACAAGCACAAGCTCCCATTTTTCTGTGGCAAAGAACATATAAATAGTCCGTATAAATAGTGTTTTAAAATTACGTTGGAGCGGCACCGGGGTGGCTAGGTAATTAGAATTGCCAAATACCTTCTCTTCTGTGGACGGCAAAGGCTTCACATTCCTCGAAGGGGAGCACAGGCAAGCGTTTGAAAGCACAAGTTTTGTTTGGTTTTATGTTTTTTGCTGAATAGGACCAGCACACGTCTATTTACTACTTCTGGTTAATCAGGAATGCTTTGAATTGTATTAATGCCGGCATCAGTGCTGGGGCACAGAGCATTTCCATTTTGGGATACATCTTTTGTGCACTAGTACTGGGCCTCCGCAGAGCTGTGTCAAGCCCAGGTTTTTTTAATGTTTGCTTGTTTTTTATAAATAAAGATCTGATAAAATGATCTTGCTGTCATCTTGGGGCCGGTCTGTTGGCTTTATGGAGTTGTTCCCCTAATGCCATGCCGTGCTGCTGCATTGCCCCAGCATCCTGGCCGTGCTGCTGGAGCAGGGTGCTGTTAACAGCCCTCCCCTGTCCACAGTTGCTTTAGAACAGGTTCTTTCCTGCCCTGTGCTGTGCTGCCTGCGGGGGGATAAGGCTTTTATGTCAGCCTGCCCTTCCCTTCTGCTTTCAGGTGATTTTGTGGAGTGTAGGGTCTGCTATGGGGCAGTTTATGTATGGGGAATCCCAGTCTGCTTCGCAGTGAGTGTGACAGAGAGGTGCCCAGTACATGAAATTCTCTGCCACATCTAAGGAGAAGGGGGGTCAAACCCCATCCCAGTCCAGATGGATAAGTTGAATGCTGTACTTTCAACCCATTTTTAAAACAGCCTGACAAAACCAAGCCATCACCTGCATCAGTTCCTGAAAGCCTGGGCTAATTTGTGATCAAAGAAAACCCCCTTTTCTTTGCAGAAGAGCACTAAATGCATTCCAGTTACAGAGGGGGGGCTGGCAACACTGTGCCCAAGCTTTGTCAAAGGCTAAATTGTGTGTTCTGCATTGAAACATGCCCGGTTTAATTATAAACAAGGCAGCAACAGCAGGCAGACACGTTTCCCCACTAGTCAGAGCAGACAGACTTGCCAGCACGTAAGCCTTAGAGATGAGATCAGGTCAAAACTGGTGGTGTTTGTCATCAGACATGGACACTAGGGCTCCTCTCTGGTGCCTCATCTGTGTTCGGTTCCTAATAATCTATCAGAGCTCACTGCCCTGAGGATTTTAATGGGCTTCAAGTCATACTGGCAGGATCAGGCCTTGAAATAGAAGGCACCAGGACTGGGCTGGAGAGCTTAAGACCAAAACTGAGAAGATAATTGCTTTATTTTCATTTCCAGAACTGAAGCTACTTCTGAGGCCACTTAAAACAGTTGTGCATTTTAAGCCAAAATAAAAAACAACTGTTTAGTGTTTAGGGAAAAAACTGATGTGCTGTTGTGGCAGCATGGAAGAAGAGAAATAAACCCCTTCCTTTAGAGTCTGAACTTTGTTTGATTTATATGCACCACTTTATTTAGTAAAGAAGAGGCTCCTATAAGCAGTGGAAAAAATTACAGCTAATTTCTGAAAGGCAAAGTCAGCAGTGAGTTTCAGACCGCCACTGCTTATATTTTGTTTCCAAATTCTATTTTGGATCTGATAATTGAAACAGCATTTGCCTAGCTGAGTTGCAAACACAAATCTCTGCTTAAGCCTTTTCTCTGGTGCTCCTGTCTGCAGAGTTATTAGGAAACCATAGGGCCTTTGACTGCTGTCAGATGGAGAAGGGGGAAACTGGTCTGTTTGGGAAAAAAATTCGCATGTATGAAGGGAAGGGAGTTCATCTGCATGTGGTTTGGGGGCCAAATGCAACTTCTCTTCTTCACCTAGGTCCTGGGTTAGGTGTCTCACCACAGGGTGAGCTGGGAATGTTGCCACAGCCCAAAAGAGACTAGCCATGCACAGTCAAACCTAGCTGATGTAGGTGTGATGGAGGTATTGTTTGGTTTACTGAAGTTCAGGTTTCTGTCTATTCCTGCAGTCTTGGATCAGTAAAAACGCTGAAGCCGATGCTAACCTAAATCTGTTCAATGTGACAGAACAAGATGAAGGAGAATATCTGTGTAGAGCCAACAATTTCGTAGGCATAGCCGAAAAGCCATTTTGGCTCCACATTCGCAAACCAAAACCAGGTAAACCACAGACTCTGTCCCAAGGCCCTGGCAACTGCAAGAATGAGCTATAACATTTTTAAGAATCTAGTGATTAAAATTACTATTCATTTTGTATTATACCCTGTCAACTGATGCTGAATGGCTTTATCTTATTTTCTTGCTATTTTTTTTTACAAGAATGTGATGCCTATACAGCAATTGCCATGGAAAAATTCCCACAATAAAATGACTGTCAAATTTTGCTATCAACTCTTTATACTTTTATTCCTTTCCCTTCTTTACAATTGAGTGCTGATAACAGAATTGCATGTTAATTACTGTGACGTTCAAAGATCTGGAAAACCAAACTGTTTCAAAATTGTCACCTATAAAACTGATACAATCAGTTTTGTCCCTTGGAGAAGTAATGGAGAAATAAATATCAACATTGGCTCATGCAAGCAAACATGTTAACTAGAGTGCAGCAGCAATCTCCTGGGCTCTGGGAGTTTGACTCCAGCCTGGAGGGTTTGGCTGCACTGTTCAGTGCCACTGCAGAAAAGGTCCTTGCAGGCACCTTCTGGTTATCAGCCCGAGTTATACTATGATATCAAGGGCTGTGTAGCCAATACATGGCTTCGAGATGTCCACTCTGAAAAAAATTCTCTGTTTTTCAGTGAGCTCATGAACCAAAATGTTTGTGTATTCCTCTGATCAGCACTTGAATCTTTCTGCACTACATATCCCCTCCTTTCTTTTTACTTTCTGTCTTTCCTCTCCTCTTTCCCCATCTTTCTTTCCCCACCTCTGTTACTCACTCTACTAACCCAAAGTCAGTCATATTGTGGGGACAATTTTTCATTTGGATGCTTTTGCTTGCATGCTTCTTTAGTGGGACAGAGTAAGAACCTGGTGAAGGGAACTTTTTTTTTTTTGCTTTTGACTACAGGTTGCAGAGGGGAATGAATAAATAAATGTGGAAGATGGGCCACTGGAAAATAATAAAAGAACTACCATAATCTGCTTTTGAAATTTGCCTGTGGTGTCCTCACACTTGCTGGGAATGTGGCTTATTCTCTGTTTTCCCTCTTTCTATATGTGTGTGTTTTTTTTCCCCCATAGACGGCAGGTGTTAACACAACGGATAAGGAGCTAGAGATTCTGTACTTGCGAAATGTTACTTTTGAGGATGCTGGGGAATATACTTGTCTCGCAGGGAATTCTATTGGGTTCTCACATCACTCTGCTTGGCTGACGGTGCTACCAGGTATTTCCTTCTGTGCTGGCCTCTCCTTCCCTCTCCAGGATGCCTCAATGTTTTGCTTTAGAAATGCCAAGTTCCCACAGACTGCCCCTTACTTGGAAGAGGGATGTTATCCAGGGAGGGCTCTCCTCTGGGATTTGCTGCAGACCCCTGTTGCATACTCGCAGCTGACTCTTTTTTGCATTACATCTCAAAATCTAAATGATTGCAGTAATGATATAAAATGCCCAGTATCTTTTTTTTGATCTAGATCACAGGGAGGTGTTCACAGGCTCTTTGTTGGGAGACTTACTTGCAAAAATAAGGAGCTTTGTCTTCTTAACTGCCAGTGGGAGAAGGAAACCTCTCCATCAGACGATCCAAGGCACCTAAATTGGACATGGACTGTGGATCATCTTATGAAGGATACTTTCTGTCTGACCTCATATCTTAACCTAAAATTAGATGCATAAGTGTCTGGTGTGAGCACACCCTTCCCTGCCTGTAGCATTATTTCCACTTCACGGATGAGTAGGCCAAGATAGCGATCTCAAACAGAAGGTCAAGGAGAGTCATCTGTAGACAGAGCACAGGAGTCCTGGCTCCCAGGGGCATTGCATGCTGCCTGCTCCAGCTGGGATCGATGAAAACTGCAGTGGGCTTGCAACCCGAGGCCAGAGTGACCTCAATTTTGTGGTCCTTACATGTGCAAAGCTCTTGTTGACAATGAAGCCAGCACAGAATATGCAACAGAGGGATCTGCTCTCCAAAAGGGGGAATGAGGCTGTGCTGCCCCTTCACCTGCAGAATCTGCCTCTGGCTACAGGGCAGACTTGAGCATGGTCCAAGGAAGCACCAGCAATATTCATATTGAATCTAAAAGTGTTGTGCATTATGTAGAGTACAGAAACAGATGTGGAGTATATTCCATAGACCCTTACTGAAAAGGCACCCAAAATCCTATACAGTCCATTTTGACTCACCCAGTCATAGACCACATTTGGGTTAATCTCACAGCACAACCATCTCAGGATATGTTTAGGAACTGGAAACTTTGGCATTTCTAACCTTGACTTTATCTGTGCGGGTGATTTGGATGTAATTGCTTTTAGTGGGGCTTAATAAGGTCTCCTCCATGCCCGACCCTGCTGCCGGTGGGATCTGCTGATCTTTCCTATTTGCCAGCTCTATAATAGCTGATCTGATCCTGTTTCTGCTTCTGACATCCACTGGATGAGAAATCATTTCCTTTGGTTAGAAGACTAACGTCTCTGTTTTTGAGAATCTCATTATAGTGTCTCGTCCAACTGATACTGTTTCTACAGTGTATGAATTCTCACCTCTTTTGTAAGCAAAGCATAACCAAGAGAAAATCCACCAAAAACCTGAAGTAGAACTTTATTTTGAAGTCAGATGCAGTGAAGGACAGCCGTCTGTGCAGCAGCAGGCTCCCACACAGAGGGTGCAGGATATGACCCATCTGGAGAACCTCTGCTTGTAAACCCCTGTCCACGTTACGGGAGGAAAGACATGGACAAGGGCGAGACAATGTGAGCCAAGGCAGCAGAGCTGTGGCACTGACTCTAGTGCCTAATCCTGGGAGATCTGGTACCCCTTTCTCACAGGAGGAGATGGCCATTTGGCAGGATCAGGTGCTGCACAGCTGGCACACAGGCTGGTGCAGCCTCCAATGTCACAAACAGCCCTTTCCTCATGTGCCCACAGGCACAGCTACCAAAGGCCTGACACGGAGCCTGCTGCTGCCAGGGAAGGGCTCCTGCTGCTTGCTGAAGGGGCTGCTCAGTGATGGATACAGTCCACTAGCAAGCTAACCACACCAACATGACTTCATTATAAAGTTTCTCTCTGCTGACTGCTCCTCTGATGCCAGCACACCTCTTGGGGACAGAAAACCAGTCCCACCATGGCCCCTTCCTCTGGTCTACATGCCTGTCCTGAAAGGAGCAAGGGAGAAAACACAGCTGAGCTTTGCTAGCAGATAGTCACTGTTGATGGGCTCATGCCATCACCCTCCCAGCTCACCCACCTCTCTGGGCCAGACCTTCCAGCCTCTTCCCAGCAGAACTAAACTTTGATGAAATAATTGAACATATTGTTCTCTTGAAGTTCTTCCCTGTGTGATGCCTTACCCCTGGGTGCCCTTCCAAGCCCCTTAGTCCCTCAGGGCAGGCACTGGTCCAGTGGAAATTCTTTGCTGGAGAATCTGAATCAGCAAAGTGCAGCAAACCCCGATCCTGCAGGCTTTGCACATCCAAGGCATCCAGCTATGTGGTGTGGATGTGCAGGGAAAGCAAGATCTGGGTCAGAGGGACAGCACAGACTTGTGAAGATGCCTTCAGCCTAGAGCAGTGGTTTTTAGTCTGTGGGCTGAAGGCTCTTAAAAATTCAAGGATTGCATTAAAGGGCAGTAAAATTACCCCAAAAAGGGCAAACTAATGTTTCAGCTACAGCCACAGGTGGAAAACCACTGGCCTGGGAGAGTCCCCTCGCTGAAGTCACTCAGCAAATTGGCATAGCAGTACAAGTCCTCCCAAGATTCTTTGCACTGCATGTGTGTAGTTGCATGTGAGCCCACCCTGTCCTGACTGCCATCTCTTGTCACCCTGCAGCTGAGGAGCTCATGGAAATGGATGATTCCGGCTCAGTGTACACTGGCATTCTCACTTATGGCACTGGCTTTTTTTTCCTTCTCCTGTTACTGGTCGTTGTGATTGTCTGGAGGATGAAAATGCCAAACAAAAAAGCCATGAACACCCCCACTGTACAGAAAGTCTCCAAATTTCCACTCAAGAGACAGGTAACAGAAAGTAGATACAAGATTCCTATTCCCCACTACGGTATCCCTCTTTTTTTTTTTTTCTTTCCCTCCTCCTCTTTGAAATTTTCTGTCTAGGTGAGAAGCTCCACCAGAAAAATATTTCCCGTAAGTTGGCTGCAGCCTAGAAGTGTAACCCCCTTTTATTCATTTCTGTGCCAACTGGGGCAATGGTTGGTGGCAGCTGACTCTGGTCCCTGAGCAGCCTCAAAGCAGCTGCGCTGCTGTTGCCCTTGTCCGAGAGGGGTTGGCAGTGCAGCTGTGGATGCCACAAAAAGCACATCTGACAGGGGAATGGTTCAGTCCAGGCTCCCTGGTGGAGTGGGGATTTGGAGAGAAAGAGCATGTCTAATTGTGC
>NW_008669139.1:44863-53992 GCF_000695815.1 Acanthisitta chloris
CTTGGAGGTGGCAGAGGGTCCTCTGTACACTTAGAGGTGCTCTGCCACATGAAATTGCAGAGGGAAAGGAGAAAAAGACGCCATGTGGAACCCCATAGTGAAAGATAAGATTTCAAGCTCTGGCTGCAAGCTCAGTGGTCATTCACAGTGCTGGAATGAGAGAAGTCAATTCGTGGCCTGTATGTACTGTGGAGATGCACACAGAACAACTATACCTCCTGGATGCTAGAGGTGTAATCCAGCATCCGGTGCCTCCTTTCCACTGGCTAAAAACCTGACCACAGGTGCCTTAATAAGTGAATTCCTGCAAAGGTGGGGGCATTTCCCAATTAGAAATTCTAGAAATGTGTCCTTGGGCAAAGCGAGCTCAGACTTCCTCAGTGATCCCTCTCAGGCACTGCCTGCCCTGGGAATACAGTTGGCAATAACACTTAATTTGTTCTACCCAAGCAGGTGTCGCTGGAGTCCAACTCTTCTATGAATTCCAACACTCCTCTGGTCCGGATCACACGTCTCTCCTCCAGCGATGGGCCAATGCTGGCCAATGTTTCCGAGCTGGAACTACCTCCAGATCCCAAATGGGAATTGACACGTTCTCGGTCAGTCAAACCCATATGTTGGGATCTCTGTGCCTGCTGGTAATTTCACCACACCAGTACCCCCTAACGTGCCTGTTTATTCCTTCCTCCAGCCTGACCTTGGGCAAGCCGCTTGGTGAGGGATGTTTTGGGCAAGTGGTGATGGCAGAAGCAATTGGGATTGATAAGGACAAGCCAAACAAGCCTATCACGGTTGCTGTCAAGATGTTGAAAGGTATGGGGAGTCCACAGAGGGCAGAACAGGATATTGTGCTGGGGTTTCCTCGCCTTGCCTCTCTTTTAAGTCTTTTATACGAACAGATACAATAGAAGAAAGCGAGAGCAGTGTCTCTTCCCCTTCACCCACATAGCCTAGGGGTGAGGGTTGTCCTTGCAGAGCAGGTAAAAGTGCAAAATCCCATCAGGAAGAGGGACTGAGAATTAACCCAGTTCTCTGCCAAGAGGTAATAGCATCTCTGAGAAGAAGGGGAACCCCCTTAACGTCTAGCCAGCTCCATGAATCAGCCCACTCTACTCCTCCCATAACCAGCGCTGCCTGTTCTACCAAAAGCTTGTGCAGCAAGCTCAGACGGAGTTTGCAGAAGTTCAGGTGGCGGACTCTTTCTTGAGGAGCTTCTTTATTGAAGAAACTTGATCTCAGACTCCTGAGAGGTTAAAGGAAGACCAAAAATTGGGGAGTCACTGGGTGCCTCTGGATAAGTCTCTGTTTCCCCATTCTGCCCCCAAACAGAGTAACCACAGACTGGGATACCCCTATTTTTGCAGCCCGATCTACCTAACACAACAGGCGAAATCACCCCGAGGAGTTCAGCTGGAGTAAGCAGGGCAGGACATTTCCTTCAGTCCATTCTGAAATTGGTTTTGGAGTTAGGAACATTTCCATCTTCCCAAGCCAAAGCATTCCTTTGGGGAGGATTTTCCCCATTTTCTACTTTTGTAGAAAGGTTTTTCCACTTTTGTAGAAAAAGTTGGAGCTTTCCATGCAAAAAAATACCTTCTGTCCTGTAGCCACTCTCCCAGCTCTGACCTTCCATCATCATTTACTCTTTGCCCCTGTGTGAGGGAAACTGTCGGGAAAGCAGGTTCCAGGTACTAAAATCTGTCTTTTTTAATTCAATACTTGCCAGGATGAAACAGAAAATGAAAGGTGTAATTGATTTCCATACAAACATTTGCCTCCACTTACTTTTCTCTTTGTCTTTTTTTCTCTCGTGGTAGTAGGTTTTGTTTTTATTTTGAATCTTCTTCCCAAAGTAGAATAAAAGCAACTACAGCCATATTTTGAGTATTGTTTCCCCATCAAAGCCCCATAAGGCTACACAGACATTGTAGTAACTGCTTCCCTGAACAATTATTTTCTTCCTGACATTTTTTTTGCTTTCCTCTTCTACCTTCTCCAGATGATGCCACAGACAAGGACCTTTCTGACCTGGTCTCTGAGATGGAAATGATGAAAATGATTGGGAAGCATAAAAACATTATTAACCTCCTCGGTGCCTGCACTCAGGACGGTATGTAGCAGAACAGGCCAGTGCCCACAGGGTCACGGGAGGCTCAGGTTTGCCTGTCTCTTCTGTGTAATTACTCACTGGCTGCCCAAAATGTCCCAGATGAGATTTTGGTGGTCAGCTCTTCCTCAGTTGGATGCTGATGTGCTCTTCCTTGCAGGACCACTCTACGTGTTGGTGGAATACGCATCAAAGGGGAACTTGCGGGAATACCTCAGGGCACGTCGCCCACCTGGCATGGACTATTCCTTCGACACCTGCAAGCTGCCCGAGGAGCAGCTGACGTTTAAGGACCTGGTTTCCTGTGCCTATCAGGTGGCACGGGGCATGGAGTACTTGGCATCTCAAAAAGTGAGTTGAGAAACCTCATTTGGTAGAAGCCTCAGTGAGCTGTGTGTTCAAGGGCAGGCAACGTTGCGTGTGTAGGACAACCTCAGGCAAAGCATTGCAGGTCTGGCCCTTGAGAGGCCAGATTTTTCCATATGAAGTATCTTGGGGTTTTTGCTGGAGATTTCATCCGTATGCAGAAGTCCCTGTATGCTGGCTGTACATGCAGTTGTACAGCCCTCACTGTAACCTGCAGGACCATTAGCATCCCCAAAATGCCTATAAAAGCACAAGCAACCCAGACCTCAGTGCCTGTCCTCACCAGTTCCACTTCTACAAGTCGTAGAGGTAATTGAGCTGTGCAAACCACTGGTCAGGGTGAGCATCACGCTAAGCTGTGGGCTTCCATGTTACATTAGACAGCGTTCAGGAGCTGTGGGCAACCCTGTTCCCCTCATCTCCCTTCTGAGATGGCTGAAGATGCAGAGCAGTCATGAGGAGGCTGAGATCTGGGTGTAGCGTGTGTGCTTGCTGCTGTCACCAGCACACATAGGCTCAGTGGGAGCAGAGCTGTCAGTGGATTTGGCTTGATGCATGGCTATGCCCAAGATGCTCCCTGGGGAACACTTTGCTGGCACTGAGCCAGCTTCTGTGTTTGTTTGCATCATACCCTGGGATTAGTCCTGATTTACCCTGATACCAGCAAGTGGAGAATCAGGCTTTGGTTCACAAAGCTGTGCACCAGCCAGCGTGGCCTTTCTGCAGGCAAGGAGCATTATGGCTCGAGAAAGTTCAGTTTGAAATGTCAGATGTGTTTGTCTTGTGCCTGCAGTTCAAGGTGGATGGTCCATGGTAGCTTTAAACTCCCTTTCTGCACAATGCAGGCTGATTGCTCAGCTTACAGCTATGATGTTGAGGGCTGGACCTTTAAAAGTCCCTTCCAACCCAAACCATTCCACGATTCCATGTATTTTGGATGTATTGGGGATGTGTTAATTTGGGGATTTTCTTCCCCCTCAAACATCAGCCTGCACTTTTCTTCCTGGAGGAAGCAGTGCAGAGAGACAGCTTCACATACCAGTAAGTGCCCACAGAAGAGGAGGATTGGCTCTCTTATCCGTACACCCTCTTTGGAGAGAAAAGACATGCGTGTGGCTGTGTCAGCGCTGAGGCTGCTGATTAGGTGTTGCTAAGAGGTGGTTTCCACTGAGCATGCATGATGGGGCGGTGACACAGAAAGCCAGGAGCTAAGCAGTGCCCACAGCTTTATGAGCTTGGGAGTCAATGAAACGGCAGCTCATAAACCACACGGTGCTGTTGGTTCCAGGCGCGAGCAGCTAACAAGCCTTTATTTATTGACTTGCTCACCTTTCACAGTGCATTCATCGTGACTTGGCAGCCAGGAACGTGTTAGTCACTGAAGATAATGTGATGAAAATAGCTGATTTTGGCCTCGCTAGAGACGTTCACAACATTGACTATTACAAGAAAACCACCAATGTAAGTACAGAGCTGCCAAGCACATGCAGTTCTCCTTCTGGCAGGAAACTTGGTCATCCCTGCAGCAAGTGGCCCTTGTCCCACATCTCCTTTTCTAAAGGGGCTTAGGAGGAAGAAATCTGATGGGGACCTCACCTAGTGAGGGACTGTAGGTAGACTCCCAGGAGTCTATCTGCCATTTAGTTTCTTCCTGACAGATCCTGCTCCTGCTAGCAGCTGGTTGTGAAGTCTCAGCTCTGGCCAGAAGGCTTTAAACTAAAAGAAACTGAGGTTTTTACCAAAGAGGAGTGGAGCCCTATTCCACTACTGTTACCAAGGAGCCAATTTCTGTCTCACCAGAGCCCTTAACAGAGGAAGATCACTTCACGTATACCTGGAGCTACCTAGCTTTCATGCATTTCTCTGTTTTACATCCGATCCCCTTGACACCACTGCCAAAAGTGAGAAGATGGTCCCAGAAAAGGGCCGAGTCCTGGAGTTGTTTATATTTTTTTGTAGAGATGAATTTACGAATGAAAGGCTGGAGAGAAGCCGTGTGTCTTGGTTCAGAGCCTGCAGCAGATGTTGAGCCCTGAGGAAAAGTCTTAACTAGGATAGAGTGTGGAGATGGCAGTAGAAGAGGTTGAGGGCATTGCAGAACCTGAGGGACTTGGGTCTTCATGAGGTCTAAATGTCCAGGCAGTCCTTTAAACCCACCGTGCTCATACTGATCCATTCCAAAAGCATATCAGAAATCTTTCTTAATTGCTGGGATTTCTTAATCATAAATTAATAACAATTCTTGGGAATTTTGATCGTAGATCAGATGGATTTTCCCTCTTTGAGCTGTGTTGAACAGCTGAGAGCATAATCCCATTTGTGTATCCTGCCTGTGTTCCATCTCTAGTTGTCTCCCTCAGTGGGTCAGAAGAGGACAAAGTTCCCCCATAGCCAAATTATGGCTCAAACTCGAAACAGTCCTTTCTGACTCCCTCCAGGGACCAAACAAAGCCATAGATAATTATGATTAATCTGGTCTTTCTCATCTCATATTTCTCACATGATGGCCTGTGTTTATGACCCTGATGTAGGATAGGGTCAGACCTCCTCCCTTAGCCTCCAGCAGGATCAGGATTTGTTTCTTAGAGGATCTGGCCCTTGCCTTCGCTCTTTGGAAGTTTCGCTTCAAGTTTCGCCTAAACTGGGTTTGGACTTTGAGTAAACTGTTTCTTCCAACCAAGAGACAGAAAGTGTTGTCCCATGCTCTGCTACAGAGTTCATTGCATCTATGAGCAATAGATGCTGTTCCCATGCAAAGATTTAGATACACTGATATGTTAAACCTGCCTTGGCAGTGAAATACAGTCCTCTACAGAGAACATTTACTGCAAAGATTGTCAGCGAAGATCCAGGGATCAAATGCTCTAATCTGTTTATATGTGGCCACTGCTGCTTTGCCCAGTGACCGGGAAGGCAGATGCAGTTGTTAATGAAAATGTTTCAAACTGGATTAGAAAAGAAGATTCAGATGGTGCCGTTGTGGCTGGGGGAATATGCTGATGGGTTGTTCCCATTGTCTTCCTAATTACAGGGTCGGCTGCCTGTGAAATGGATGGCTCCAGAAGCCTTGTTTGACCGGGTCTATACTCACCAGAGCGATGTGTAAGCATACCCACACTTTTTTTGAAGAAACAAAAATGACAGGGAAATCGACACCCATAGTATCTTGCAGACAAATGTACTGCTAAGCACGAGCAGGACTTGTTCACTGCTGGGGTGCTTGGGGATGCAAGAACACAGGAATTGATTCCAAGCTGCATCTTTGCGCACATGGTTTTATTTTGCCATTATCTGGTGCTTTCATCTGAGGATCTCTAGTGAGCTGCTCAAAAAGTCTTGGAAGACAGGCAGGTATTTCTTGTCCAGTTTATAGATGAGGTGATTCATCCTGCAGTTGAAAAATATTGTGCTAAAAAAACTCCATGAAAAAAAGATTATCCTTAGTGTCCTCCACACTTCACCCTCACCCCAGACAGTTATGCTTTAGTCAAGTACATGGAATGAGCTTGAAATACTCGTCTGCTGTTAGAACTGATCAGAGAATATTCAGAAAATATACACTCAGATTCATTTTGCCACTTGATTTATTTCCTTTATTTTTCCTAATACTACTCATCTGTTTTAGTACCTCTGCACAGTAAGCAAACAGCAGAGCCTGCCTCACATGTAAATCTGTATCACATCTGAATTTTCCAGGGGCTGAAGCAGCTCCACATGCACACTAGCTTTTTACTGCAATATTTGGTCAATAATGGCATTTTTACAGTACCTCAGTGGCCAGCCTGCCTGCTCCCCAAAGCTCCCTGTTTGCAATTGGACAAATGAGTGTTTTCTGTTTCTGTATTTTTCACATACTCTCCTTTTATTGATCTTAAATCATAGTTTCCATGCTTAGGTAATGCTGCAGCGGGCATGACAGATAAATCAAAGCTAGAGAACGGGAGAGCGAGTGTGCATGAAAGCGAAACAGAGACAGATAATCCCTGTTTTTAAAAAGAAAATGAGGAGAGCAAAAGATATATTTGAAAAAGAGGACTTTTAACCAGAGCACAGCTGCAGGACTGGAACGTGTAACATTAGTGCTCCACTGATTTTTGTTGGGGTATTTTTCTCCCAGCTTGGCCAGTGAAATGAATGTTGTAACAAGCAAGTTTTGGTATCAGCTTGCACAATTAGTGGCCTGTGGTTCCAAGCCTGCAATTCAGTGAAGTCGTGCATGAATAATTTGATTTGTTCCATTCAGTGGAGCTGGTGGAAGACCTAACAAAGAGCTGGGGGTGATAGATGGACTGTCACCTATCTGATTAAATGCTCATTTCAATTTCAGACTTGGTGCCTGGGATTTCTTTGCTATTGAGTTGGATCAGCAGAGATCTCCAAGTAACTAGTAAAAATGGCCTAGGCAATTAGTCATGCTATTGATGACTTTGTTAGCTATGCATGGCTGCACAGAAATAAAGCCAAGCAGGGGAGAAGGGATATGGGGCAGGGGGGGGCGTGAAAAAAAACCTCATTGAATTTTAAAGATCTTTCTTTGGTTTCCAGCTGGTCTTTTGGAGTGCTACTATGGGAGATCTTCACTTTGGGAGGGTCTCCATACCCGGGAATTCCTGTTGAGGAACTCTTCAAGCTCTTGAAGGAAGGCCATCGGATGGACAAACCTGCAAACTGCACTCATGATTTGTGAGTGTGTGGTGGTGGCTGACCTCCTCGCCCTGCTTCCCCTTCTCTCTGTGGCCAAATAGTACCCCAGACTGTGGCTTGGGCTATTGGGGCATCCCCATTGTGACATTATGTGGCCGTCCAGGTAGACTTACCCACCCTAACTCATTTCTGGTCAGTCCATGACTGAGCCCTCATTTGGCAGATGACAGTTGGGGGTATAGCTCTGGTGTGTCATCTTCAGGACAGGTCCTCCTCCTGCCCTGAGAGCATGGTCACGCATGAGATGGTCAATAACGAGGATCATTGCTCCACAAAACCCTCCTCTTCCCTCCGGCTGGCAACGCACCAAGGCCACCATGGCTGAAGTTGTTTGCTATAGCTGTTCTCCCATTTGGGGGTGGGTGGGCTGTTGGGTGGGTGCCACTTAGCCCCACCGAGGGTGACAGTCCCATCTCCTCTGTCATGCAGGTACATGATCATGCGGGAGTGCTGGCACGCCGTCCCATCGCAGCGACCCACCTTCAAGCAGCTGGTGGAAGACCTGGACAGGGTCCTCACCGTGACATCCACTGATGTGAGTGTGGTGGGGTGGATGTGGGAAGGGGTAACTTGGTCCCTGGTGTGGGCTACCTAACATTGATGGGTCTGTCACCCTGGCAGGAGTACCTGGACCTCTCAGTGCCCTTTGAGCAGTACTCACCAGCTGGCCAGGACACCCACAGCACCTGCTCCTCGGGGGACGACTCGGTCTTTGCACATGACCTGCTGCCCGATGAGCCCTGTCTGCCCAAGCACCCACCTTGCAACGGCGTCGTCCGGACGTGAGGGCCCTCTGTGCAGATGGATGGACGATGGATGGGCGGGCGCTGTGCCCACGGAGGCGCAAGTGTGGGGCGCCAGGGATGAAACCATAGTGAAGGATCTTCCAGTGGAACTGCATGATGGTGCCCGGAGATTTGTCTTGTTGACAAGCTGTTCAGGGTGGAAAAAAAAAAAACCTATTTTTTTTCATTTTTACATTTTTTTTTTCCCTATTGCTGTATGAAAAGTCAAGAAGCACTGTTTGGCCTGAAGGAACTAATCTCTTGCCAAGATGATCTATCCTCGATGAATTTTTTTTTGTTTTTTACTACGCAGAATGTTGAACCTGGGGGTGCTGACCTCCCAGTCTTCGCGCTTGCGCTTCGAGTGCCAGAGTAACCGTTCTGTGCCTGCAATACGAAGAAGAGAAAAAAGAGAAATCTTCTTTTCAAAAAACAAAACCAACACACATACACAAAAAAAGTGTAAAGAATGTGGAAATTCTTTGCTTATGCAATCTGTACATGAACCTTTTTGGTGGAGCTGAAAAGCCACGTTGCCTGCAGGGATTCATATATTTATAAAAATATCTATATTTTTGTTGTCGTCGTTTTTATAGCTTCATGATCGTACTACCCAGCTACATTAGAAGGAACCCTTTTTGGAAGAAGAAAAAGCAAAATTAAGTCAAATGCAAATTGTCACCGAGAAATGAAAATAAAAATCACAAAAAGAGTCAAGTCACCTGAAGTGTCAACGCTTTGGCCCTTGCACTGGGCTGGGAGCGATGGGGCTGTGCCAAGCAGACACCAGGATGGGCAGAGACCCCATGGTGACTGTGGGGAGGAGAGTATCACCCATGTGACAGCAGCAGAGTGCCCTGAGACCTGGCTCCTGGGTGCCCACATGGCATCTCTAGTCACATCTTGACCTTTGAGAACAGCCAATTTTGGGGGGAAAAAATTCTTGCTTTTGGGGTTTGTGTGGTTTTGCTTGCCAAGGGTGAGTGGGGGAGCAGCTCCTCCAGCCACCCCTCGACGCCAGCGGTTTGGCTCCATCTACGTGCAGTGACTCGGAGAAAGAAATTACGGGTACCTGTAGGCAAGAGCCTTTAACTTATATCAAAAAGGTTTATTCCAGAGAATTTGTGTATATATCTATAAATATATCATGTATATATATAAATAAAT
>NW_008669139.1:54417-63323 GCF_000695815.1 Acanthisitta chloris
AGTTTATCCTGGATTGCAGTGAGCAAAGGTAAGTTTATTTTTCAATACATCACCAGTGGTTAAAACCAAACAAATAGCAGCAGAGAGATGATTTTTACATATTTCAGAAAAACAGGGCCAAGAATTCTTCCATCAGTTTAACCACTGTGCATTAAGGGGGTGTGAGTGTTTATTTTTCTATTTTCAAATGAAGGTATTCTTTGTGGTCGATTTAATAACAAGTATGGAGCAAAGCGAAATGTTGACTTTGGATGATTCGGGGTAGGTTGGGTTTTTTCCCCTTTGACAGTACTGTTGTATTTTGGGCTTCAGAAATGCTATGTGAGCAAAATAGGGACAGTGTTCGCAGGACAGCTGCAACGGCTGCATATTTCTTTTGCATCTAACACATTGGAAAATGCCAGCAATGCCTGATTTTTGGTGTTTAAAATGCTGTGCTGTTTTGTTCCTCGATGCCAGATAGATGTTTAAAAGCACAGGAGTGAACTAAGGAATGTTAGCATGGATCAAGCTGACAAGGGGGGGGGAGGTTTGGGATGAGGATTTTTTGTGGGTGGAGTGTGTTCTTTGTCCAGAAGACTATGTACTACCATGAAGAGGAAAGGCAAATTGCATCCTGAATTCTTACTTTCCTTTTTTTTTTCTGGTGCATATTACATATCAATGTTGCAGAATAACAGGATGACAGCATCTCATTTTAAGATTTTTTTTTTTCTTAGAGCCACAAAATCCTTATCCTAAAATAAATAATTTATAGTTTGAGGTTACTTCAATGGAAGTTTGAGAAGGTAGATTTCTATAGATTTTTGTTTTGTTGGAATAAGAAGAAAAAAGAATTTTTTGGTATTTTCTTACAAATGTCTGCTAATTGTGTACATTCCAAGTACTCGAAGCAATGGATTTTCCTGTACTGAGAAAACAAAATGTACAATACTGTGCATGATTTCAAATGTTACTAGATATTATAAATATATATATAATTTTTACAAGATGTATCTGTTGTAGACTTGTTGATTTTAACATTTCTTATTCAATGCTTATATAGTTTTATAGCCTGGACTATTATCTTTAAAAGCTTAAAAAAATTTACAATTCCAATTTTGTTACATTTTATACTGTTGATGTTACAATCCACAGGTTTGCATAGCGTGATTTTTGCAACGAGCAACTCTGTTCAGTTTATTTTAATACTGTATTTCTGTGCCTGACAGCTGTAGCTGTCGAAGGTGTGAGATGAACACTAAATAAAACTATTCTGCTTTTGTTAACATGGCAAACTTACTTCTACCCAGAAAAACCCAATTAATAAATAAATAAGTTGTTAAATTTTGGGGTTTATTCCCAGTTGTGAGGGTCCTTTGCACAGCCAAGGCTTCCAAGTGCTGAAGTTTGTAGTGCCAAAAGGGTATCGTTTTTATAGTGCTACTTTGCAACTCCTGGCCAGAACAGGTTTTATATTTAGAATAAATTTACAACACTTTTGGTTGAAGGGTAATATTCCATATTTGTTAGTGAGTATATTTATAGCCACACAAGCCATTGTGTGCACAGAGGAGTTAACCCCTGCACTCACATGGAATTAAGCACATAGCAGTAGCACAAGGGCAGGAATTGCTCATTAAACCTCCCAGTGGGAGATTTCTCCCAGCCCAGTGGAACAGGAACAAGGGACCTCATCCTGCCTGGCTCCCAAGGAGCAAGGGGAGACCAAGTATGGCTTTAGCTGTGGTGGGGGGTTAAGCAAGAGAGCTCAGTAAATCCTGGCTTTGCTGGAAGCAGGCAGTGCAGGGGGGTGTTGCAGCTTGGGAAACACGACCAATCCTACCAGCACTTTCCTGTGATCCTGTTGAACTGCATCCCAGACACCTCAATTTTTGATTGAGTTTGTCTACCTACTACATATAGCCTGCCTATAGTAGGAGACATTTGTGTCTTAAGTAGCTGGGTATGGAATGGCATGCATCTGAGATGTTAAATCTGTGGCACTGGGACTGGCACCACCACTGTTACATCCTAAAAGAATGAAAATAAACAAATAAATAAATTACATGGGGTTTAGGTCATTTCCTTGCTGCTGTAAGCAACAAAAACATTCTTTTAGCACCGCTAAGATGCACTGCTCTTTGGGAGGAGAAGCCTTGCTACCTGGAATGAGTTGTTTCCATGCTTTAAGGACATTCTTTGGTGGCCACCCCTGAGCCCTGCCCCAACAGAAGCAGCATGGGCCAGGGACAAGCCCTGGCCATCCAGGGCTGCAGGCAGAGCACAGCTAAATGGCCTTTTGCTGGCTGATGTGGAAATTGCTTCATCATGGCAGAGTGGTGAAGATACTATACCCCATTTGCTACCACCAGGGCTTGAAAAGTGGGAGAGGGGCAGATCATTCTGCAGTGAGCTGTGGTGTGCAGCATACCTGTGTTTTATAGCTCTCCCAAAAAATAATCCTCTGATCACAGAGAACACAGAAGTCACAGTCACAAAGAGGTAAGTCTGTCCCGGTGCAGCCCCTGACCCCCGTGTGACGCTGGTGTGATGTTTGCTTTCCCTCTTGGGTTTCATGATGTCATTCTTCCTCTGCTGGCCTTCACCCACAGCAATGTTTGCTTGTGGCTTAGGGAGGAGGGGGTAATATTTTACTTTAATTGTCCTACATTGCATCCACTTCTTAGCCCAGGATGAATATTTGCCTGCAGAGTGTGATGCGCATTGAGAAAGGCACCAAACAGTCTCAAGGAACATTTGTGAAGTTGCTTGGTTGGGCTGCGTCACTGAGCGAACATCCCACTGCAGCTCATCTCCCCTTTGGTGACTGCAGCCTTCCACCCAAACCCTATGCGCTTTACACATGAGTTATTTTTCAAAGCAAAACAGATGTCTTCTTTCCACTGCAGATGACTACACAAATAGAACCTCTCACTGGCCACCGTGACCTGTTTCATAGCAACATTCAAATAAATTCCTGAAGTTGTGATTTATTTCCATTGGTCAGGGCTCCATGGTGAGACAGGGAGGATTTGTCAAAAGGAAGAGAAGTCTGAAGTGCTGCAGGTGTCAGTAGGAGATGGCAACTAGAACCAAAACAGCAAAGTTTCCTGGTGACGGGTGCAATTTAAAACTCTTGGAGGAGGTGTCTCCTGCTGGTGGACTCCTCTGAGCAAGTTCATCCTTGCCAGGAACTGTATAACCTGCAGAAAAGGGAAGGAATATGGAAATGTGGATTATGCTGACATGAAAAAGGAATATAAAAGGTGAATGATGGGATTGCTCTGCTCAACACAGCAGAGCTACTAACAACAGGAGGGCATGAGGGAATAGCCAGGAACTGAAGGGCTTTCTAGGGCTTTGTGGCCCCGGACCATGGTCTCACCAAGAAGGAATAGGATTTGTCACTCTTGCTTGTACCCTCTTTTTCCTCCACTTCCTCAGCCATGTTAGCTTTGATTTAGTTTCTCTGTTTCATCACCATTGTGACAATTTTCACAAACAGCATCTAAGGTCAGCAACATGTCAAGCAGAAAACGCATTGTGCCCTGCCCCAATGAGATTATTATCTAAAACCAGGAAAGAAATCAGTGTTGTAAGTGCATGGTGACATAATTGGCTCTCAGCCCTATGGGGACATTTGTGCCCACACACACCACAGTGTGACCAGCTCTCCTGGCTGGTGCCCACCAAAGACCAGCCCATAGCCATTGCACCTGTGCCAGACCCTTTTATTTCTTTTTGGGGGTGGGGAGAGCAGGGTGGGGTTGGTGCCTGGCAGGAGCAGGGGATGGGAAAGTATGCAAGCAGAACAAAGATCTTACCAAATGTGCAAGTGGGATTGGCCTAGGAATGATTTTGCTAAAGGCCGAAGTCTGCATGCATCACCCACCAACCATAGCTTGCCCCAGGTTCCTCATCAGTGCAGACAAAAGTGGCTTTTCCATCAAGAAGGAAGGACCTCAACTGGGAGAGTAGAGCAGAAAAAAGGGATAGAACCAAGTGCTACATTCAAATAGGCATTGGGCACCAAACTTGAGCAGTGAAAGCGAGGGGAAGTTTGATACCACTTGAGCATCAGGTATCTTCCCACCTCCATGACACCCAGACTGCACTCCCTACACATTTGGCCAGAAAATGAGGCAGCACAAGCTGAAACTGACACTGGGCAAAACAAAGGAACACCATGGAAAATCAACACACAGACTCTCTGGTGACAACATACCCTGTCTAGCCCTTGTTACTGGCATTTAGCTAAATGCCACGCACACTTGCCTCTGGGGCTGCCTTGCCACCCTCTGCATGCTCTCGAGTCATGCTAGACTGAGATGGGGTGGAAGGTGGTACCACTGCCTCACATCAAAGCTGGATGCCTTACACCTCAGGTAGGCACTGAGTTTGGGTTCAGTCAACCATGAGCCAAAGTCAAGGGAACTACAGCAGAACATTGACTATATGACCATGGACCTTGAGCCCTTAGGAAACTGCTGAGTAAGCACTGCTGATCACAACAGCATAAAGATACCAAGATGTCCAGCTGATGAGGACAGTATGGAAATCAAAGGAGAGGAGCAGAGACCAGCATTGGGATGGTGAAAGCTGAGTCATCATAAAAGAAGGGAAAGGATCAAGCTGCCAGATGGTTTACTAAGAAAGATGCAATACCTTTCCAGATACTTATGAGTTCACACGCTGGGAATGTGCTGCTGTCAGGAAGGGCCACTCAATTACAGCCTGCATGTGAGAAATTCATGGTCACAGCAGTCTGAATGTCATCTCTGAGCTCTTGTCATACAAGTAACTTGTATTTTTAGCAATATTCTTTCTTAGACAGAAACCATGCAGCCAACTCTAACCTACACAAGAGATAGAGGTAAATTTTAGGCCTGTTTGATCTGGCATTGTAAAATGTGTTTGTGGGAACGCCCTCATCAGTATATACATTCCTACTGAATACTTCTGTTGGAGGTTTATGGTTTACGCAAGCAAAACTTCTACAAAATACCTCCCAAAGGCATTTATGGTCAAACTCTTAGAAGAACACCAGGAAAATCCAGAATCTGACCATCTTAATGAGACTCTGCAGAGTGTCCCTCTTCAAAAAAACCATTCCACTCAGAACAACACGCATGGCCTCAGCCTGGAGTGTATAAACACCTAACTAATAAAAGGCATCTGCCAAGCAACCCTTTAGAAACTACCCAGGGAAATATTCATACTCAAACAGGAGGAATGACAGAAATGCCTTTGCAAGTACCATCATCTTCCAAATAGCCCAAAGAGAGGAGTGGCTGTGCCCTGATGGCCAGGGACTTTCATCTGGCAAAGCAACCACCAAGACCTGGAACCATCATACTTGGCTTCTAGGCAGCACAGTGACTACTAGATTAAAAAAAAAAAAAGCACATAAATGAAACACACACTGTGAGGCTGATGCTGAACCAACATCAAGATCCAGACAGAGGTGCTAGTTCCAGGCTGCAAGGGAAGAAAGCAAAAGAGCTTCCAACTCTCCTTGTACAGGCTAAGCAAATATGTATATGGTGGGTGAGTGGAGATGACTAAGCTCTGGACCTCCTCTAGCCCAATAACTGCAAAAAATTGGTGTTTCTACTGAGATGAATGTCTGTGGAGAGGGCAGGATGGTGTACCTGGACCTGTGCCAGGTGGGCATCACTCGCCTCTTCTCTGCAACAGTGTTTTTTTCTGGTAGTTAACAAATACTTATCAAAATACAGTTATATCTTCAAGCTTGCTAGTTAGAAATTCGGCATAAGAAGAGTTCTGCACTTAGGCAAAATTTCTGGGAAAATGGATGCTTTCAGTATTGCTTACCAGTTTTGTTGACTGGTATTATTTTATTTTTATTTACCACTAGGATCGTAATTCTGTCTTAAACTGGAGGAAGTTTCAGATGTCTGGAAACATTTTGGATGCACTTTCTTCCACCTCCACCCCTAATTGCTACTTACTTGCGATGAGATTTTTCACCAAAAGGGTCTCAGAGCATAGGAGATATATGCACACTCTATTTTTAGCCTGAATTATTATTTATTTGTGTTGATCACATTTTTTCCTCTTTAAAAAACATAAAAATCATGAGTTAAGAAACCTGAGCCAGTGAGAGCTTTTGGATACCAAGCCCATTTCATGTAAAACCCCACTATCAGCTTTCACTCCTTGAGAGTCATTTTAATGACATTTTCAGGAATTGGGTTTGCAAAACCAAGGCTGTTATTGGATATTCAGGAAACAGAAAGGTAAGCATTATATTCATTACAACATTACAACACTATGTCGGCACAGAAATAGTCATGACTTTTCCATCAGCCTTGTACTTAAATACAGAATTTTAGAAATTTTTACAAGGTAGAGAAAGGGCAAGAAATTATTAGCAAAAGGGGTGGGTCTGAGGTTACAGAATCCAAAATAATTTTGGTTGGCTGTTCAACAGCGAGTTAACTTTTCTGAATGCACCACAATCCTCACGTCAGTGGTACTAACTCAGATTTGCCTTGCCCAGGGCAGTGTATCACATGGATTTTAGGAACAGAGAAGAATATAAGAGCTGTATGATACCAAGCAGAGTAAGCAGCTCTTCAAAAGTGAGACATTCATCCTCATTGTTCCAGTCAACCTTAAGGAACCATGTAAAAGGCCATCATTTCAGTTGATAGGCAAAATCTCCAGCAAAGCCAAGGGAGGTTTGCTTGTGTGGGAGGGACTGGAGAAGCAAGGCCTCTGTGCATGTGTAAGCATGTAGAACAGGGCAGAAAAACAGTTGTTTATGCAACATTAAAGTTGTGAAATGAAGCAGTCAAGCAATGCAGTGTTAGGGGTGAATGCTCAGGTGTAATGTTGCCTCCTGGTATTTAAGTGTCAGTGATCACAAAATCACTAAGGGTGGAAAGGACCTCTAAGATCATTGAGTCCAACCATTAACCCAGCCCCACCGTGTTCACCACTAGATCATGTTCTCAAGTGCCACATCCCTTTTAAAGATTTCCAGGGTGGTTTTGCACATCACTATGACTCCAAGATCTGTGAAAAATGCTGTAGTTTGGGTTGTTCAGTGACAAGTCAACCTGTAATCCTCCTGCAAAGGGAAAGAAAAGAAAAAAGGCAACACTTTAATTTGAGACCTCACTATCCTTGATCTCCAGGTCTTTGTGAGCTGTGCCTTGCTGCAGGGGCCACTTCACACTCTCAGCAGGAGAGAGCTATGCCTAAATTAAGACTGTCACTTAGCTGAGCACAGAGTGTTTCAGTCTGGATGCCAGCATCCAAATAAGAGTCTAAAAGGGTCCCCACTGACTTCAGCTTCTGCCACTCTGCAGATGGGCACCAGTATACCCTCACTGCCTGTGCAACCCCATACACAACACATCACTGGACCAGTCTTTCCTACTCAACGTCTCCTCAGGAAGCAGTGTCAGCACTCAATACTTGTTTTGTCATTATTCGCTCAGCAATTTGCTGGTTTGTGGTTCTTGATCCAGGGTGCTCCTCATAGCTGACACATATCAAGACAACTGACCCTTCCTGCAAACACAGGAGCACCTGAAAATGGTGCTGCAGATACCTCCTTGCAAAGTCCACATCATGTCTCAGGATTCAGCTATGCAAGACAAACAGGACAAGCAAAGTCCCATGGCTTATGATAGCTTTCTTCTTCCTTTGAGAAATGAGAATCTGTGGCTACAAAGGGACAGAACTTCCACATCCCTGTGCCCTTCAAAGTTTCCAGCTTACTTTGCATACAATTCCAGATGATCAAATCTAATGCTGATCTGAGCTGTGTTTATTTTTCTTTCCTCAGTGTCTGAGTGATAGGTTTGGCTCAGAAAATGGATTTAACTATCATTTCAAACTGCTTATTACAGCGACTGAAACCTAGTATTTAATTCCAGCCTCAAAAGAGCCAATGGTTCACATTAAATATTAAATGAGGCAAAACATCTCAATTTAGTTCAGCCATACATTTGTCAGATTTCTGTGCAGAATGCATGCATGAGCAAGGTACAAACAGGACAGGGGAAATCAGATATCACCAAGTGTAATCTATGCCATTCATTTTAGATGCCTTGAAGTTCAGGCACCAATGAAGCAGATTTTGAGTGGCACATCTAATGTACAGAGTGAGAATTTCAGCAGCAAAATAAATTACTAGAATCATAGAATCATTTAGGTTAATCATTAATCTCTATTTTCACATCATATAGGTGCTGAAGAAGAAAGACTTCTGCAAATTTAGTAGAAAAAGTTCAGTGGAAGCTCAAGGAACAGGGTGAGTTGGCAACGTCTCCTAGGTACACAGAGGTAGGCAGGGTCCAGAGAGAAGTGGGAGCACTGGAGGGGCTTTTCAACTCTCTGCATAATCTTTTAGGGTTGTACCAAAGCTGTCAAACTTGAAAGATTAGTTTCTACAGCTAATTACCACATATAGACACTGAAGCTAAGGCACATATTTTCAGAAGGGCTGCGTGTCTCAGTATGGTGCAAATTAAAGCAATAGCTTTGTTAATTATCTAATTGTACATGCAACTCATTGCAGCAGTAGGAACTGGGGCATGGAGACCACACTGTCACACAGCAGAGGAATAGCTTCTGGGCTACTTGACTTCGTCTGGGTGAGGTGAAAGATGTATTTTTTTGACCACTCGCTTACAAAAATAAAATAATTACAACTCCAGAAAATGGCATTTTACTATTTCCAACTCACATGTAGATTTAGCTGACTCATCTTCAAATGCTAAGGCTTGAAACTTCTGATCTTTTCTTTTTACAAGCATTTTTCTGCCTGACATTAAACCTCACATTAGTCAGTGTTTGCTTCAGAAAGCCAAGCACTATTGATTGAGGGAGGCTGTAAACTGGACACGGATTATTCTAGTAATCCCATGTACAACCATTCCAATCAGCTC
>NW_008669139.1:63352-72396 GCF_000695815.1 Acanthisitta chloris
CACATCCCACCAGTTATTTTTCCTGCACTCCTGCTGTATCTGTGACTCTTACACTGGAGCACACCTAAGGCATGCAGCTGCCCTGGAGCCAGGGCTTTACCTCTGCTCATTGCTATAAAACCCTGTTGTTCTGTGGGAACATCTGCTCATTTGTGCTCCACCCAAACACCCCACACATTCTTCAGAAATTTCTCTTTCTACGGGTCTGGTTGCTTTTTGCCAACAGCAATGTACACGCTTGACATGCTAAGAAGTATTTAAGAGGAAGGAAAACGCGTTCCTCATAAATTATTCTCACTGCAGGATGAAGAGGAGCAAACTAACACTCCTGTACTTTAGAAAGCCATTTGCAAAAAGAAAGAAGCTAAATTGAGTCAGTTAAGGTGAAATAATTTCCATTCCCTCTCCATAATATCCTTCAAAAAGCATTTATTGTAATTAACCCAGGTCAATAGTGGACTGAGTGACCAGGTGGCTGCAGAGCACCCTAGGAACTGCATTCCCCCCATGGGAATCCATGCTCAGTGAGAGCCTAGGGGATGGATTTCTGTCTGGGCTTCCACTTCTGTGAAATGGGCTTTCTGGCCAACTAGGACACTTCTCCTGAGCTCCCTGGTGGCAATCCATATCTGATATCAAAAACTGAATTTTCCTGGGAGAGGAAGTCCTGCTCTGGTAGGCATGGCAGAAGACACTGTGCTGTGCTGGACAAATGCAGGGCATGGGGTTTACAGCACTTTTCTATACTAGTAGACCCCCACATTCACAATTGCAGCCCAAAGAAGCAGGACTTTTAATTCTGATGTCACCAGCTGGAGCTCTTTTTACTTGACTTCTCACTGTTTAATTTGGAAGGTGCTTTCCAAGGACTGTTTACAGCTTTTTATCACAACATCTAAACATAATTTAGTATTACAACCCCAGTAGCTAAGGTTTCAAAGAAAGGCAGCAAAGATGACAGTTACCAGATCTGCTCTTCACTGACATATAAGATCATGTAAAATTTTTATTTTTAAATACAATTTTCAGACATGAAAATATCTATAAATTTTGCACAGCTAACTAATGGTTCAGTTCTGAATGCACTAATGGTTCACTTCTGAATGCACTTCCCCCTCTTTCCTTCTCTCTGACGCTGATGTTGCTTGGAATGGAACAGCCTTTTAGATGTGTGGTGGTGACTGGCTGCTATAACCTCTGTGAGAGGTGCTATTTCAGTCACATCTGTGCTTCATGCTTGATCTTCAGCCATATGAAAGCAAGTGAGTAATACTTTAATGCTTTATGTCTAGTTGTGCTGGATTTGTTGCTAAAACTTCTCTCAGATGAGCCAGTGCTTTTGTATGGGAACATGCTGCTCAGTAAAGTGGTGAAGTCACCATCCCTGGAGGTATTTAAAAGATGTGCAGATGTAGCCCTTAAGGACATGGTTTAGTGGTGGCCTTGGCAGTGCCAGGTTAATGGTTGAAGCTGATGACATTAGAGGTCTTTTCCAACCTAAATGATTCTATGAATGGATGATTCTTCTTTGGAGCTTCATTTTGAGATTGCAGTTTCTTCTCATCAGGATGCAAACAACCGTGTCTGAGCAGACATGGGCAGAAAGCCTTTCCTGGGCTTCTTGGTTTTAGTCTCACTATTTTATTCAAGTATCACAAGACTGAAAACTCATGGCATTGGGCAGTGCACAAATGCATGGTACCCAACCCATGCCTTCTAACTGTCTGTAGACAATACCAAAAAAAGTCAGGCAATGAACATAAGCCTTCCAGGACACAAAAAGCCCAGCTCCAACCTCCAGACCGCCCTAGCTATATCTCTACAACCCCTTTTACTTAGTCCTTTGCAGAGTTACCTAACTGGTCCAAATGCTAAGCTAAAGGGGTCATTTGTTGAGCCACATTCAGGCCAAGTCACCCAATAGCTGTCTTTGGTGAGATGCTCAGTGTCAGGGAGGTTTGGTGGACAAAGTTTCTGTAAAACCTGTTCAAACTGCATCAGTGCACTTCTTGCTTCACTTATGCAGTTCAATTAATCTGAATGATTTAATCTCTCATAATTGTGAAGTGTGTTTTTATTTAAATTTGCCTCCAGTCTTCTACCAATTAGTACATCTAGGCAGAAGTGATGTCGGTACCTCAGATCTTGCCGGATTATTTCACTTGCTGTTTCATCATCTTCACCTCCTAAAATGCTCCAGGTGGCTGCCAGAAGTTGAGTGAGGGTATTTCTCCCTCAAATTCCAGACAGTCTTGTGAAAAGCCTTTTGCAATCACAAGGACTGCTCTGAAACAGTTCTGTGTGCAGGGAAGCCCTATGCAATAACCTTCAGAGCTACGCATCTTTTTCAGCCACCCTCTTTGACTCTCAGAAGTGGTTCTCATAGGAAATGATGTGCTGATTTTGGCTTGCAGGAGAAAGTTAAGACTGAACAACTGTTACCGAGTTGTTTGAATCCAGTTCAAGTTCCATCTTGGTCATGTTTAATAACCTCTATGAAATGCTTCATTTCTCTGTAAGATTAAATTCACAGTTATGAATGGATGTCTCTGGCTTCCCTGGTACCAGAGTGGTAATCATAGAATCCTAAAATTGTTTGGGTTGAAAGGGACCTTAAAGATCATATAGTTCCAACCCCGTCTGCCATGGACAGGGATACCACTCACTAGATCAGGTTGCCCAGGGCCCCATCCAGCCTGGCCTTGAACACTTCCAGGGATGGGGCATCCACTTCTCCTCCATCCTGAAATTTCAGCCATGAACTGGCTTGACCAACTGATAACTGCCCCATACTGTGGACACATGTAGGGACCCTTGTGCATATACTGACCTTGGTTAAAGTTTGGTGCAACGATTTTCAAAGTCCACTTTCCTGACTCAAATTAGAAGATTTACCAAATTCCTTAGAAGTACATGCACTGCACACTGTCAGGCCAGCAAAAAAAAAGGAATGGGAGGCCAAGAGCACACTTCTCAACTCCTTACTTTGTGCCTACAACGGCTTTCATTGCCTTCTTAATGCCTGCATCCCACCTCCCCTGATGTTGGAAGATAAACTGAGGGAGCAGCAAGTTCTTCTGTAAGTTTCCCCATTGTTCCCACTAACAGTACTGTTGAGATAAATGTGTGAATGCCCTCCTCTCTAACAAAATTCTCCATAAAAGCAGCTGGTAGTTAAAAACCACAATGAGCGCAGACATCAACTAAGAGATGAATCAGTTATGTACTCTTTAGCTTGTCTGGAACTACAGATTATGTCTACAGTGGAAAAGTTCATCTTGGAAAAGTTTGTCTTAGAAAATATATTCGTTAGTATGATTAGATCAACACCACTACAATATTCAATATTGCTTTGCCTTTGGCAGCAGCAAGGACAGCTGGGCAAAGCAGCATTTAATATGGTGCTAGTTAAGGCATGTCAGATAAAATCCTTTCCAACACGAGGCAGTCTCCCACAACAGACAAGCCATAGCAAAGGAACCAGTTTTGGTGGTCACTGAAGAAATGAAAATCTTTCTGAGGTTATATATGTGTGGGCTGGGACAACACCCACCCCAGTGGGAGCCTCTCACAGCAGGGACAGTTCTACACAATGGCAGCTTACAGAACAAGCCCTAGAGCACTGTGCCACTGGCATCAACAGGAGCTCTGTACACTCCCAGCAAAATTCCACAGACCTAGGCATTGCTGGGAGCTCCAGACTGTCTTGGGAACTTCTGGAGGCTGGTTTCCAGCTGAATTAGCAATGCACATTCCCTACAGAAAGCTTATTGGACACCAGACCAGTCCATGCCTGTGCATGTGCCACAGCCGTGCTCGCATGCACAAGGCTCTTGTCTGTGCACTTCCCCAGACCTGGGGGGGCAACTGTCTGCACCCCAGTCTCCATCAAACTGTGTTCCTTCCACTGTGGTTGTGCTTTCTCACAGCTGATGCTGTTAATATTTCAGTTGGAAATGCTGTCTCATATTATTTACTTAAAAGCACACACTTCCTCTCCCACTGGTGACAGGTACTCATCTCTGCAAGAAGGTAGTAGATGAGGTGCAAATGCTCTAGTTGAATATACTACATACTCAGGAATAGTTTCTTGGTCAGAAGGAGCTAAGAAACCTTGCTGTCCCTGTAAGATGTTTCCTCAAGCTGCTCCTCGTGCCATATACACACACAGCGAAAAGCGCCTCTTAGGTCCAAAATACATAGGCCCACTCTGCAACCTGTTTGGGAGATGTAAAAGCTACAACAGTGCTTTACTGCAGCAAAGAAACTATTCTTCAGCCATGGCAGAGGTCAGCATAAGTCAGTCAGCACAGCAGCATTAGTGCAGCACTGGAGAACCAGCCAGTGAGCATTGCATCCTTTTGGGCTTCACTTGATGAGATACAGTCTATGGAAAGGACAACTCACCCAATGCATAGGCCACTGTCAAAGGTCTCTGAAGGTTCCTGTCATCATCTGAACTACATCTATACAAGCTCACGTATCACACATCAGGATAAAGGCACTACTGGCACTGTACCCAACTAATCCAGTTTACATGCCGGCAGAGGGAATTGTCCTGCACTGACTCTGCCCCACTGGAGGATTCCACAGTCCATGGAAACTCAGCTTAGCCAGTTTTTCTAGTTTGTTTTGCATTGCCATAGTGGAACAGAGTAGCTGGTATGGCTATTCTGGCTAATTGACACCTATCCATGTGCCTAGGCAAACTCTACAATGGGAGCAGAAATGGAAGTCAATGGTTCAGAAAGATTTGCCCTGCCTTGAGAAAAGCCAGAGAGGTGGTCTTGTAAAAAGCCAGGGCCAACAACCTGAAAAGTCCATGCAGCAGAAGGTACCTCATAGTCAGGAGAGATATCTAACCAGCATTTCAGCTTTTGTCTTCTCTGCCAGCCCAGGTGCTTTTATGGATCTGTGCACTGCAAAGATATGCCTGGATCAGTGCTTTCTCGTGCCTTTGCTTCAAGAATGGCTAGGTTCAATAAAGGACCAAAGACTCTAAAAGGGCCTGCAGCAGAGTGGAGATGGTAGCTCAGCTGAACACCACTCCAGGACCCCCACTTGAAATCCATCTATCCTCCACAGCGGAGTGCCTGAGCACATTGCCTAAATACTTACACACAGGATGTGCTGCTGCAGACCAGCATCCCGTCTGTAGACCCAAAAGGAAAGAAAGTTCTCTCCAGGTGTTTGTGAACTCTTTCTGCCTGTAAAAATAAGCAAACTGCATTCCTTGCTATTAAAAGACAAGATCTGGTTAGTTATATGCATGGATACAGTCCCTGCAGGCAATCATCTCCTTTTGCTCTCTAAGAGTAGATTTTGTTTACACCTGTAAGTCTTTTTCCCCCCTGACAGGTATCAAATGTTACCAAGAGGTCTACAGAGTTCTCAGAAGACCTGAGTTTCCAGGTTGCAATGCTAGAAGACAAAGCAAATTTAACTCATGATCTTTGAAACCCTGGGGCATTGCACAACTCTTCACTCCATCTCCCATCTCCAAGCCACACACAGATTATTCCATGAGCCTAGTCAATGCACTTGACCAGTAGAAGACTAATCTACCCCTTAAAGAGTCTGCTGGACTAGGAGTGAGCAGAGCAGAGAAAGGGCTGGCAAATGCCAGAGCTCAGGAGGGGCTGAGAGACCACATACCCTGGGGCAGAGGTGGGAGGAAGGAGGGGAGTGAGCTAGAGGGTTGTCCTTGGATGGTCTCTTGGGTTCTTCAATGAGGGGATCCTGCTTTGTGCTAGGAGGGGCTGTCCTTGCCCTTGAGCTGTTCTCCATACAAATGGATAGGCCAGATTTACCATCCTGTGCCACAATTGCCATGCCAGGGGCAGGAATTTTCCTTCCCAAGCTGGGAACAGAATGGGAGGCAAGAAACCACATGCTTCTGAAGGAGCTTGCAGCCTGAATCTGATATGCAAAGTGTCCCCAACAGAGTTGTGAGCTATACCCAGACAGCTCCCTCCCAGCATCAGAAATAGTACTCCCATAAGAGAAAAGTCTTTCCAGTCATAAGTTTCAAAATTATTTCTATCTGCATTGCAATGAATTTGCCCCTGGCAGAGATTGAAACTCAGGAGTTAATGTACTGCAGGTTTATGGTAAACGAATGCTTCTGGAACCATAATTCATGTTAATTGACAGAAGCTGTCTGCACCATGAAATATGCACATCATAGCTGCAAAACAGGAATCCCTGTGTGCATTGGAAAACAAGCAGAGCCTTTTGCTTCCAAGCATCGTGATTGCTGCTTTTTCACATCAAATTAAAACTTCTAGTTACATCCAGGTCTGAAATGAGGTGTGAATAGCCAAAGATGCATCTGTAACAAACCAACCAAACACAAGTACTGGGAGAGGAATGTACCTAAGGAACAGTCGACCATTCCCATTCATGCCCCACTTTGATCATAAACACAGAACAACCAGTGAGCTCAGGGCGATGAAAATCATCAGGCAATTATCATTTGTGTCACCTATTTTCATCACTTCATTTTAAAACAGGGGCCAACTGGGGCAAACTGGCTTAGCTCCATTGACTAGAACACAACCAGACCCTAAAGATTAATCTGCTTGGAAAATGCATATATTCTGCAAGTAGATCTGCTTTTCATGTCTAAATTGGATTTACAGCCCTACAGATATGTTTAGGAGAAGTTCAGTTTCTCAGTGGGGAAATCAGTGAAACCAATGAGGGGATGTACACAAGGATATTTACTGGGATTTATGTGCCATGGATGAGTTTGTTAGAATTAGAGGTTTGTGAATTGAGATTCAAATGTTGTGTGGAGAGGAACTTCAAGGCAGCAAGGGGATCACTCTGAAAATAACCATTTTCTCCAAATGTGTCACCACATCAAAGCATAGCCATCCTGTGAAGACATTGGGGTTTGACAATGCACTTGGGGAAGATTTTCTGGAAACTTGAGGAATCTCTGAGAGAAACATAATGGTATAGTGTGGATTTTTTTTTTAGTATACTTTTTAACCCAAACCCAGTAATGTTAAGAAATTCCATTTTAGGACACCAAAACAATTCTATCCTGTTCATAAGAAAAAAATGAGAACTATCTTTGAAGCTGTGAAAACTGTGACAAACAGAATTATCTGCTTGCATCAATAGCTGCAGGGGACAATGTTTGCCCTTTGAAAATTCATCCTAGACCTGCAAACCCAGCTAATGCCTGTTAACTCTCAATGCAGTTGTAAATAGAGTGGGTTTTTTCTTCATTCTTTTCCCTACTAATATTATTATACACTATTGACTTCAAGGAAATGTACTGGGGAGCAAAGTGCTCTTTCCAGATGATACACAGAGGTGTTTTTTGCCACCACCAAACACATAGATACAAGAGGTGGACTTAAGGAAGGTATGTTCACAAGGTTTCCTGTCTTTTTGCAATGAGAAGTGACAGCTAACCGCACATGGCCCCACCACCCGAAGAATCTATTGATCATCTCCCTTGAGACCTGTGAAAACCCCCATCCCTAGAAGTGTTCAAGGCCAGCTTGGACAGAGGTCTGAGCAACCTGGTCTAGTGGAAGGTATCCCTGCCCATGGCAGGGGGTTGGAACTAGATAATCTTTAAGGTGCACAAGGTTCTATCAGATTTTGCCCTGAAATAAGTCTTGACATAGCCCTGCCTAAATTTTTGGACACAGGATCCAGCTTTATATCTTATATTCCTTATGCATCATGAGGAGCAGTAGAGTATCTTGTCATTCATTCCCTAAGTAATGGCAGGACTCTGCCAGTCTCCTTCACATTGGGCTGTTCCTTATTCCCATGGTGGAACCAGGTACATTCAACATGATCATCTGAGGACTGAGGTGCTGTCAATGAGCTCACTTCAGGTAGGATGCAGCCAAGAGGAGACATCATTATAGAGCATTAACTTGCCCCTTTTGTTAACAGAGACATTCTGCTGGTTCGCTCCTGTGTGACTAGCAAAGAATACAGTGAATAATGATTCCTTACCCAAAAGACCTGAAACTCAGGAGCCCAGCTCTGCAGTCATCACTCCCACAGTTCTTCCTGTACTTACACAAGCAGTTCCACATGTGGATGAGGTTGGAGGATTTTTGGGATGAGACCTCAGGTAATCCTGACCTGACCTGACTCACAAAGCAGGAGGAAGGAGCTCAATCCAGTTGGCTTGGGAGGTGGTTCACCTTGCCAGAGGTACTTGATGCCAGTTCCTTTGAAAATAAAGAAATAATAATCTTTCTGATTAAGTTTAGATACTCTTAGATGGGCAAGGAGAAATGAGTCAAAGCTGAAGACACCATCAGAAAGCAATAGAAGAGGAAGAATAGGTGTCAGGACAAATTGTTCTCATTTGGAAGCTCAGCTGAAAGAGGTGTTAAATTGCAGGAGGTCTGTGTTTGCAGCTAACAGCTTGGCTTATGAAGTTTTCCTCTCCCACCCCAACCCGGATGCTGAGTGAATGCAAACAGAGCTTTGCACTCATTTTGAACCTGATCCTGCACCATTCAAATCAGCCAAGCTTTGTTGTTAACCCCACGTTCCCAGGTGGGGAAGGAACACAGCCCACTGTGTAGTGCCTATACTGATGGCAGCAAAAAGAGCATTTCTGAAATGTGTCAGCTAAAATATTTGAACAAGCAGGTTTTCAAATCCCAGTGTGGACAGAAGGAGCTGCTTTTTAGCAGGTGTTAGCAGGAAAAGATAAAGCTGCTCAGTTGAAAATATGTCATCTTTCGTTTGGAAATGTGTCAGTACAAGTGTGTTAGCACCTTTGTGCCAAGCCTGGACAAGCCCTGGAGGAGGAGAATGGCTGAACTAGCAAGGAGAGGGTGGAACATGCTTAGGAGACAGCCCAGTGCTGCAATACTTTGGGTAGGGGAGACAAAACAGCTATCCTCTAATGGGAGCATTTTTAAAGCCAAGGGGTTTGGGAAAGATGTTCACAACTGCCAACATTTTTACACCCACTCCAAGCAAAGTCTGAGGATCCTGTTTGGGCCTTTATGCATTAGGATTTCTGAGACTGATGCTATTGAGAGAGCTAAACT
>NW_008669139.1:72412-88184 GCF_000695815.1 Acanthisitta chloris
AGACCCAGATGGACAGAGCCAGAGAGGAAAGGAGTCACCTCCCAAGAGCTCAAGCTTTACTTGTGCTAGTCCCTGCTGCTGTAGCTGCTTTGGCATCCAAGTCGGCATTTTGTATCCTGCACACTCAGAGCAAAATCCAGCCTAGGCATCTTCATGTCCCTCCATCAATGTCCACAGCAGAATCTCAAGCACAGGGTTTGTCTGGCTTGCTTTACTCTGTGTATAATGTCATGGTCCTGTTCACTTGGCACTTACCCAAGCAGCTGCTGATACAGCCACAAAGAGACACAATAAAAAGGCAGGGGAAATGTACAAATTCAATTTAATAAGGAATGAGGGACCAGTTAATCTGATCCCCAAGGAACTCAAAGATATTTATTTTCATGACAGTGTTCCAAGACAACAGCTCTCATACCTTAGATCCACACTCCCTCTGTCCAGACATGCCCGAATACCCAAGCCAGCTCCCAACCTGCTGCTTCCAACCAGATTTTGTATATTTTGAGCTATCTCTCTCTTTGGCACAAAAAGATGGGTATAAACCCAAGCCACAGAGGTATTTAACAGCAGCAAAGACAATGTGAATTGGGATGCTCTGATTTCTGTTCTATTTCCCATGGTTTCACTCCTATCACCACAAATCCAGTGAAGCACACCAAGCAGAAGATTATTAAACACATTCTTAAGGTCTGAATGGAGTTACAAATAATTAGTGGCAAAAGTCAGTGCCCCAGTATCCAGGACAGATTTCTAGAGCTATACCCACAGATTGTAGGAAGAAATATTTAACTCATGTACAGAGTGAGCAGAACTAAGAATATTAGTCCTACTGATCTTTATGATTATTGGCATCAGCACTAAATACTGTCACTGCAGATTTCATTCCATCCTGTTCCTCCAGGACTGTACATTAGCTCACAGTTTCCCAAGCAAAAGCATTTCAGCCTTCCCTGCCTTGCTGCACAGCACTGCCAGGTCTCCTAACCCTGCTCTCCACACTCTATGCCACAGGTATCCGGATCCTGCTGGGCCAACCCTGCACTGGGGCAGCTGTAATTGTGTTGCCACAATATTGGATTAAAAACAGGGTCACTCTGAAGGTACATCTGGTTTTTAATTTCCTATTTGATGAAAAAGCAGTTGCTGAAATCAACTACATTTTCATCATATTTAAGTGGGTGATCAAAGTTCTATTACTGTGCATGACCAGAGCTACCTCTTCATTGGATAAAACAGGAAAAAAAATAATTTCCTGCCCAAATCTACTTGGGATACACAAGTGCCCTGAACAGCAAATTCTACCAGCATGTAGTGTCAGGGCCAATTGAACATGGTGTGCCAACATGATGCACAGCAGCCACTGGCACCTTCACCAAAAACATATCCCAAGGGGCAGGAGGAAGCTCTCAACACCATGGCAGCCATGGCATCAGGCCAAGAAACCTCAAACTGTGATTCAGCTCCTTCCTCAGGGTGAGGGGACTCAAAGACATTGCTCCCATTAGCCTACCTCAGCTACCATCTTGAGGAAAAGCCTAAAGGAGAAACCTCCAGCATGGAAGTCAAGACCACTTTGCAGCAAAAGGTGCCAAGTGACCATAAAAAACGACAGCAGGAAAGGAAGAGCTGCCTGCAGCCTCCTGGCTGCAGCACTCAGCCCTGAAGGAAAGGGAAATCAAAATAATTTAAAAATTGACCCTTTGGGGAATACAAGACAGCCTCAGTTCTTTACTCCAGTGATTTTAATAGAGTGACTCAGACACTTCAAGTGCCTCAAACACCAAAATCCCCTGAAATTCTCTGTAAAGGTGATGCACAGAGCAGTTTTCAAAGAGCAGGCAGTGAGTGTACTGGGGGCTTAACCCTTTCCAGCAGTTCTTATTTCTACTTCTTTTAGGAACAAGAAGTAGTCTTCAGAGACAAAAGACAACACTTCCAAAGAAAACCATTCGTCCTGGCACTATAGAGGGCCCACATGAATAGTGTCACTGCAAAGGCAGGACAGGGTGGCCATGGGGACCAGCAGAACATGGTCAGACTGGGATTTCCTCTGGCTACAGACCACAGCTGGCAATGGGATCCCCTGAGAGATCTGGACAGGGTATTACTGACACTATGAAGGAGAAGAGAAAAAAGCCTATGGTTACCCCTGGGCCAAAATTGCTCTCACTCTCCACATAGGAAAAGTTCTCGGCAGTTTTGGAGAAATGGTATAGCAGGATCTAAGCATGCCAGCAGCCTGAGCCCACGTGAAATAATATGGCCAGTGCAAGCTCAAACATTCATCCAGGCCAACATGCATGACTTTACAGGAGGAAGATCTGTGCCTGAGCATGGACACCCAACCTATCAATGCACTCATGATGACAGAACATCCTCACTGCCTCCCTACCGAGCATGATGAGATACTCTAACCTCCTGCATTAGTTCAGCATGTCCAGGCAGCCTGAAACAGTGTGAATGTATTCTCAGTAGAAGACAGCGCCTGTTTCCAAGGAGTTTTTAGCCTAAATGCACCATAAAAAGGGTGAGCTTCACACCACAATGCACAGCAGGTTCATGGTGGGAAGCTAAGTTAGTCAGGCCAAACACCAATCCCACCCAGGAGGTCACATTGGTCCTCCAGAAGTCCAGTGACTCAAGCAGGTAACAGGAGCTTCTTCCCCTGACACAGGCAGTTTTTATGAGCAGTCTAAGGACAGAATTAAATATGTGGGGGAGGCAAGACAAAGCCAGCGTGCCACCTCTGTGGCTATGTGTCCAGGCAAGGCAGCTTGTCCACCACTAGGACATGAGAAGGGGCAAACCCTCTTATCATACCCAGCTATCCCAGGTGTAGGATGAGCCTCATAGGGCATTACTGAACAAGTTGTATCTCCTGGGGTGTAACTGAACAAGCCCTTCAGGATACTGTGGGCTTTGTGTGGCTTGGTCCTCTCCAATCCCTACATGGTGGAGCCAAAGCAGGTATATTGAGGGTCTAGTTGCCAACAAGGCAAAGGAAACTTACGGAGGTTGAATGAGAAAAATGGTGGAGCATGAGCTGTTTAAAGCAAGGCTCATCTTTTCCTTTGCAGTACAGGGGGACTACAACTACTGTGAGGGACCAGAATTCCATAATTCCACTAGAGTACAGGGACCACAATTCCCAACTGGCAAATATAAGCTCTTATGCAATAAAATGAGAGCAATAACAACATATATGGCTATTGTAAGGAAACTGAATGAAATATAACTAATTTAATCTGAATATCAGCTGCTGTTTCCAGAGTTCCTTTAATAATGGAGCAATTTGTCAAAGGAAATTAAAGAAGTCACATTTCAGAAGATTTTATGGACACTGGATGAAAGAAGGCAAAATATATGTTGGATAAAATCTCATATTAATACAATGGAGTGAAGGGGTTGGTTTTTTAATTCATCTCTACTTTCTGTGCATGCTCAGCCTTTTACCCAGGGGGATTATCTCTCTCTTACCATGTTAACATTAAGACTGCATACTTCTTTGAAAGATACAATTCAGTGAAACACAAAGTATTGAGTTTAATACAAAAGTAAATGGGTGAAGTTCTGTGACCTCTGTATTTTATAGGGGATGAAACTGGATGATCAAATGGGCTCTTCTGGTCCTACTGGCTGTAACTCCATCAGTGAATGACTTTTTAGAAGTGAACTTTATTTTTGAATCCTCTGCATAACTTTTTTCATCTTTACTAGGAGATAAGAGGTTTAGGGAGACCAAGCTGAATGAAAGTTCCATATAATGACAAATAAATAAATATGCAGTGTTTTTACTGACAAATTGAGGGTATCATGGATCAGCAGTTTTATTATAGTCTCAGAGAGAAAAGATCAAAAGACAGATCAATGTATCAGCTTTTAGTTGTCTTTAGATAGCACGCTAAGGGATTACGAACTCAAAGGATTTCCCTTCGATCTCAGAGAATTTCCAGAACATGTAACAGTTTTAGGTCAAATTATAATTAACTTGAGATAGCACATTGACTGGAGAGGACCTTTGCCAAAAGCAATTATGTACATCACTAAGGACTGACGTTCCAATTCAGAAGGGAAACTTGCTTTAGCTCACCCACAAGTTTATACAGGTTCAACCATTAAAAGGGAGGTTGGTCTTTGCAAAAAAACAAGAGTTGAAAGTTGTAACGCTTCCCAAGTCAGATGGGGAGTAGTCCCAAGAGGATGATGCATAATGTAGCAGAAAGAATGTTTAAAAATACATGGGATCGTGCCGCTGTGTGGATATACATGGCCTCTTAAAAGTTTGATAATTAATCAGCAACAGGATCATTAATCAGCACTTCTATGTTCTTTACAAGATCCTCAGGAAACTGATAAATGTAAATGCCAGGGCTTATTTTAAGTAGGCAATGGATCTTTGATAATGAATAGATGGACATTTGGTGGGAAGAGAAAATACAACTTCAGCCCAAAGTTGAAATTTTACATTCTTATTCAAGAGCTGCTGTATCTCAGCCAGGTGGGATGGCCCTGCTGCAGAAGTCACTGAGTGATACCATACGGCCTGCATTATATAGAGACCAAGGCTCTATTAAGAGGAGAAACAGTCAGTTTTAAGGTCATTCATAGCTGTTTTTAAAACAGAAAATATCTGTTCCCTGTCGCTCCATATCCAAGTGAGCAAGCAGAGGGGAGTTCAAATATCTGCATTGGCCAGACATAAGTACATTCAATTTTATTTCAATCCACATTCCTCAAACTTCAAACTGTCAATACTTCCTATCAGCCCTGCAGGCTGCTTCACCCCTTTAGAGGAGAGGAGGCAGCTGGAGAAAGTAATTTCATTAAAATAAAAACACAAAAACCCCCACAAGGAACCAGAAAACAGGCATCTAGGCTCCAGCTTGAAGAATTAGACAGTCCAACAATCACTGGGTCAATTCACATTAAGCTGAACAAAGAGCAGACGGCAACAAGAAGATGAGTTAAATGGCTCGGTGGTTGCTGCCCGTCCCTAATTCTCTGTTGACTTTCGCCAGCGCCTTGTCAGAGGGAGGCAGCAGCATTTGACCCCCCGTTTCCAGGCGCGGGCAGGGAGCTGGGGACACATGCAGCAGCGTTAAATAGGCGACTCCATCCCTGCGTGCCCTGGCCCTGCCATGGGTGACTGCTCTCCCAAGTCAGCCTATCAGGAATTTATTGCCTCTTCTCCATCACCCGGCAAAGAAACTGTCACACAGATGTTGGCATTGTAACTCATTCAGTGTCACTGTGGGGTTCTCTGCCATTGTGTCCCTGCACAATGGGGCAGCATTCAGGGAAGGGCATGACGGGGCTGCAGAGGTAGCCCCGGGCTGGGGCTGTGCTGATGCTCTCTTTGTTGGAGCCCCTCAGCTGAGGGTATCGCCTGCCCTTGCACTCCCCTGCACTGGAGGCAAGGCCCAGAGAAGAGCTGGCAGGAAGGAAGGATTTTCTGCCTTTTGTGGACTCTTTCTGTGCTATTTTTGTTCTCCAGGACGGCTTTTGTTGCCCAAGGTAATGATCCTTGGCCCTTATTCATATCTCTGCTTTTGTCACGGAGCCTTTGTAGGCAAGGCACTTGGGGTGAAACCCGCCAGACACAGCACCAGGGCCAGCCTCTGCTATGTATATAGCTATAAATAACTAGCTGTGAGCTATATAGTATGAAATCATCCTTGTCGGAGCATTGGCAGTAGGTTGTGCGAAAGGTTTCACCAAGACACAACAGATGCATCCCAGCTTTGGAAAGCATCCCCAAGAATACACTCCATTGACCCCAGAGGTGACAGGGTAATGAGCAGCATCCCAAAGGCTGCTCAGGACAAGTACCTTCACAGGCTGTCCCACAGCCATGTACTGTGGTCCCCTGGGCTTCTCTGACTGCAGGCATTCTCCTATCCATAGGGAAGGAAAAAGGGGTTCCAGGAGTGATATAAACCAAAGCAAAACTCTCCCCTCGAACTTCTGCCAAACCTCCTGGGATGCTGCCCTCACTTCTTCTGCATGCTCTTCCCCTGGTGCCTGCAAAGGGACGAGATGGCAGGAAACATCACATGCTGCTCTCTATGCACACTCATATGTACACATAAATATAAAAATACAAAACCAGCTTTGGTCCTTAGAAGAAGAGCTCCAAGGGCTCGTCTTTCCTCCCCAGTGCCAACACTGGTGGCATCCTCACCACGCTCAAGACAAAGGCAAAATGCAGGGGGACAGCCTGCTCTGCGCTGAAGCCTGCTCATATGCCCAGGGCCAGCATTGCTCCACCTCCGCACGCAGAGCTTTCCCCTGGGCTCCAGACCTGCAAACAGTTATACAAGTTCTCACATGCACACTGTTAAGCATATTTGCTTTTATTTTTTCAGGTTCAAGGCCTCAGAGTGTAAGCTCCGGAGGGTAGGGAGGCTCTGCTGTTTAGACATCTAAGGCACCACACCCAGCCATGAGGAGGAGGGATTTTTTTTTTAAATATATATTTTTTTATTTTTTTTCAATCTCCCATCTATCGGCTCAACAGCAAAAATTGGTGCCAAATGAAATCTTTCCACTCATGCAATTTTTGCGGTCGAAAATTCACCACGTGTTTAACCACGACTCCTTGGCCAGTCCCTGCAGCACCCAGGTTCCCAGGTGGTCTCCCACCCCAGCACCCGCCAAGCCTGCAACTATTTAGTTTCTAAGCTCAGGGCAGTCAGGCCAGAGTGGATACAGGCCAAATATAATACAGACACACACAGGCTTATATTATATAAAATACACACACGCTTACACATATTTTATGTATATACATATACATATGTATATAAAAATATATAAACTCACACACAATGTGTGTGTTTAAAATAGAAACTCCCCACCAGAAAATAAAATATTTTACTGCAAAGCGAATGGATTTTTTTAATGCTTAGAAAAACGTGTTAAAATATAACTAGAACGTTAATGAATCCCTGTTGAAATGAGATGAAATACAGTGTTTCTTACTGACTGCACAAAATATTTTTACTGTTTGTTTATACCACTGCTAATAGGAAAATATAATTTGGAATGAAATATTAGACTTGCTACAGAATGGGCCTAAGTCTTCATGGCCCACCAAGCAGCAAATCTATGGCTCTGAAGGTCTGGAAAACTCATGCCCTTGATGAAAGCAAGCTTGAAAATCAAAACTGAACTAGAGCACACAAAGTTCATGCTCCTGGTGGGATCCTTTTGTCCTCATGTGACTGCTGAGCCAGGCAGCTTCCTCTGAGCCTGAGCTGGGGAAAACCTGCCTTCCACACCAGCTCTTTTCCAAGCTTTCCCATCAAATGGGTGCCATCCAGGAGAGCTGCCTGGTGTCCCCACAGACAAGGTGATTTCCCTGAATAAAGTACTTCTCTGTAGGCCCCAACCTGCTATTCATGATGCTTGCATTTAAAGAGAGAACCACCTCCACTTAACAGACCCTGCTGCTTGATAGACAGACCCTGGTGGGGTCTGGTAACCCAGCCAGAGAGGGTTTCTTGACGCAGGTAGGCTTTGAGATCTCAGACCTTCAAACAGAAGCCACAAACTGTGTGGGCAGGTTTCCTGAATCACTACGCCCTGTTATTAGGGCTTTCAGCTGGGAAGGGGAGAGCCCCAGACTGTTCCACTGGCAATTTAATTATTTTATACAAATGGGAACATCTTTAAAAGTTTCAGAGTCTGGGAGAGGATTTGAAAGCTGCGTTTGGACATTTCTTTGGGAAAAGCAAATTCAAGTCCCATCAAGCATAGGAAAATCACTCATGGGAGTCTCCCATATCCCAGATGAATACTTTAATTATTGGCCTGGGCATGGGGAGGAGTGGGGAAAGCACAGCATTACTGCTTTCTTCAGCTTTTCAATGGACAGAAGTGGTTAACTCTTCTTGTGCATCAGACCAAGTCCAAGTTTAGGGCCTCCAGTCATAACGGACACCTCTAGTCCATGCAGATGTCACTTCCAAAGCAATGGTAGACACTTATCTGAGGTTGTGAGAGTGATAAGGGTCCCATTAAGCTTCCTCTGTGGTCATTGGTCAGAGCTGGTCTTCTCCAGGAGGCAAGTACATCCACTCCAGATGCAAATTTCCCTCTAGAGGGGTCTGTCTCTTCTTACTGAAGGAAAAGGGATACCAGGCCACCAGAGCACTAATGCATGGAACATTCTCTGGTCCTGAAACAAGGAAGGATGACTCATAGAATCATTGAATGGTTTGGATTGGCAGTGGGCAATCCAGGCACCAAAACTCAGTGTTTCCTCAGCCCTTCCTCTCATGGAACTGATTAATACCATCCTGTACAATACCCAGTGTGCTTTGTGGATACTCAGTTTCCCTGCATAAAGGTTTTTCACATAGTGATCCATAACTTTGGCTGGATGAGAGCACTAATATATGTAAAGGACTGAGCTGAGCTCTTGGAAGCTAATGGGAAAGAAAACAAACTGATATGCTGACATAGCGCTTTAATACAGAGTTATCAAGTAAAAGAGCAATGTTAACGTGGCTTGAACAGTATATGAATTATGTAATGCTGACACTGAAGTGCCTGGAAAATGGTGGGAGGAATCCCTTTTCCTCAGAGTTCAGAAGATGGTGCCCTGGAATAGCTGGGAGCAGCAGCCTGCCAGGACAGGACAGCAGAACCTTTCCAAGCCTGATGAGTAACCAGTTTTCACCGGTTTAGAAAAGAAAACTTTCAGCATGTAGAAACAATGATGGCACAACCTGAGGAGATAAAAGAAGAAGGCCAATGTGCACAGTCAAAACAGGCTAGTCTGAGTCAGTTTGTTATTGTGGATGTACCTGAGATCATCCAAAGGTGATTTGGAGATTCCTTGAGCAGTCTTATGCAGCAAACCTAGCTAATGGCTATGCTCTGGTTTTGTACAAGTAGTAATTCATAATCACAGTTGCATCGGGAAGAAAAATGCATTAAAAATAATTTTGCTTTGTACAAGGTGGTCTAGAACAACAACATAAATACTGAAGTTCCTCAGGGAAAATGCATTCTTAAGCAAAGTTACTGAGGGCTGCACACATTGATCAGGTACCTTTGCACCTCAAGAGATCTAGGTTCAGTAACACAGGCTTTTCACCGACAGCTCTTGCCTGGGACCATCATACAGCCAAGGGTGTGATGAGAGCAAAGGAGTCCCAACCAAAAGTGACTGGGTGACAGTCCTCCTGATAGCCTCCATCAGCAACCAGAGCAAACACCCACTGAGTTTCTGTAAAGTATCTCGCTCACTTCAATGGTCTTGGGATCCTGTCCCAAAGGGGAAAGCAATTTCCATCACAGAAATATGTCTGCCATCAAGCTCATTTATTGTTCCTTTGTTAAATGTACTATAAAGACTCACACAGTAAAGTTCTAAAAATCATCCAGAATCAACAGGTTTCAGCTGAAGTGATTAACCAAAGCCCAGGAACTTGGAGAGCAAGTGTATTAATGTCTCCTGGCCAATAAATCTTTCTTGCCAAGCAATAAAAGAGCCAAAAAAGCTAAATAATTAGGAAGTTAGCACAGTGACTCCAAATCCCAAAGAGGGTTCACTAATTGTTTACAGAAGATAGACTGCAATGAAGGGATGATTAGAAATATGTCAGCTGCAGGACTTTGATAGCAGCAAATCTGTCTTGGCAGGGAGAGGAATAGACTACAGAGAGGAACAGCAACAGCAATCAAATAGGCAGAGGGCAAAGTACTGTCTGCATAGTCTCTCAGATTTTGCAGTCCTGCAAACATCTACTATATGGGTCTAAATGTAAGATGGCATCAGACATATGCCTGAAATTTTGCATAATGGGAAACAAACTAAAAAGAATTGGACACATTGTGGAGCCCTAGCATTGCCTTTCAAGCCAGCTGGGACCATCCAGCCGATGAAGCAGAGACACTCCTTGGTAGCAGCACTGCATACAGCTGCTGCTGGAGCAAATGCTGGGCAGCAGGGATCCAGGGCTGCTTGTGCCATTGCAGCCCTGGGAAATGAAGACAAACTTGGTCAGCATCTGATTCTGGTTTTCTGGACCTTGTTGGTGTCCTTGGTATTAAAGTGCATGGGGACAGCCAGGGGACAAGCTCAACAACTAGAAAGCTTGATTGGTGTCACCAGTGACTACACAGTAAAATGAATTTTTACAGTCATTTTCACATGTTTGGGCCAGTGTAATATATCCAGGGCTGTGATGCTTCACAGTCCCATCTCCTGCATGGCTGCAGCCCACTAGTAAGTGTCAATTACCACCTACAGCTTTCTGCCAGACCATGCAAACTGAAGCACAGGACAAGCTTACAGAAGCAGGTGGTGGACACAGGGCACTTGACCCATTCAAAGAGTCAAGGCCAACAACCACCACACACAAAGTTTTGCTGACTGTTGCATCTCACCACCGCAGCTGTGCCAAGCACCATGCACAGAAGCTCAAGACATCTACCAGAAGCACAGCTGAGAAAACACACACGTAAACATCCCATGCCAAGAGGCTGATAACGTTTCTCTGTCTTCATTGGCTTCCAGATCCAACTGGCTCTGTTTCTATGAGATATTTTATTTTTTTAATTTTCAACACTGCAAACCCTGCCTGAAGCCCATTAAACTGTTTCCATACACCCAGGGACTCGGGCCTGGTCACAGCAGAAAAGCATGGGTGAGAGAGAGAGGGAGGAGATAGAGATGAGTTGTACTGAAAGCTAACAGGGTGCTTTAATGAGTCCTCTGGGCATGGGTCCATGAAAATTGCTGCACTTCTGCCTGGCCAACCTAACTTGTGTGCCCCATATATATATACCCCAAGACCAAGCAGTCCCAGGCTCTCCAGTTAAACCAGTCAGCCAGAGTCAAGGCACTTTGCTCTGCTGTAGCCCCTTCAGACACACAGAACTCGTAGCTGGTACTGGGAATTTCTGCCAATGACTTCAAAGAGGGCAGGATTCAACTCATCATTTGAAGCCCAGCCCCATTCCCTGTCCTTAGGCGAGTGGAGGAACCATGAGAACAGCTCAGAAACCTCAGCTGCTTCAAAGTGCATCTGCCTACCTTGGGAATTCTTAACACCCTAAAAACATACCTCCCCTCTGCACCTGCAAAGCACTGGAGACCCATTCATGCCACCTGAGATGAGATGAATTCCCATTCCCTGCTTGCCAACTGCACAGTCCTCAAATGTCTGAGTCCCTGCTATTCCATATCCCATCCCAGCTCTTCCCACTGCATACTGCCACAAAAGCAGTGCCAGTCCAAAGGCTTTACCTGAAGAAAGGCATAAACCTGTCTAGGATGCAAGGCTTGATAGTTCAGCGTCCCTGACAGCAGTGGTGGCAAAATAGCACAGAAATATTTTTGTAACATGGCAATCTCCACTTAATTAATACTTTATTGCACTAATTCAGCCTGCTTTGCTGCTTGTAGATTGTCAGTACGAAGTCAGTCACCCCCAAAGGAGGTCGTAATTCAGATGCCTTCCCACTGTGGGGTATTCCCCACATCCTGTCCCACTGGAGCATGAGGTCAATTAGCATCCTCATTTTCCCGGGAAGTCCACAGGGGCATTTTGCAAATGAAGTGATACAATGCCTAGAAGTCCAAATAGAACAGGGCAAGGGACCATTCCTTGGAACACAGGAGTGACTGGCCAAGTGAATGTCCTCCCCATCCCAAGAGGATGAGTTTTGAGAACAGCTCCATGCTCATGTGTTCCCCAGATGGTGCCAGGACACCATATTGGAGAGTGTGAGTTAATGCAGACCAAATCTGTGCCAAGGCATTTGCTAACACTGCAACTGTGTGGATGGTCACAGTCCAGGACACCAGACCACATATTGGCAACTCATGTCCACTAGTGGCCATGGAGCAGTGGGACCTGCCCATGCTGACCTCATGCTGCCAGGTCAGTGCATGACTTGTTAGACACAGAGTTTAGAAAAGCAAAGGTGCCATATTTGCTGCAAGAAAAAGACCCAAAGAGAAGTTCTAAAGGAGGCTTGAGACATTTCATGACTCTCTGGAGGAGCTGGTCCAGGATGCCACTCCTTGAGGCAGCACATAGCCTTAGGAGATCTCCTTTTTGTCTCTGGGACTCTGTGCTCCATCTACCAAATGGGAAAACCAGCACATTCCCTTCTCACAGGGGTTGTTAGGGTTGTACATCAAAGAACAGAGTGTGTCCAGGCACTGTGGGGATGGGAACCATGTGAGCACCCAACCTGAAATGAAAACACAAAGAAAGGCATTTTCAAACAGAAATAATCTAAGAAGTCAGTTTTGTAATCTCCAGCTTCAAAGACAGAGGCTCCAATATTTTGACTGCTTGGGAAGTGGAAAAACATCCTTCTTGTCCAATACAGATCCATGCCAAAAGCAGACAAAATTTTGGCCTATTGAATTAATTAACATAGTTTTTAATTAAGGCTCCAGATTTTACCCAGCCTGGCTTAGGGCATGTCTACACAGATGGGAGCAGACACACATGGGCTCCTCTGTCTGTCTTCCAAGCCAGCTTGACTTGAGCTGGCTTCAGCATCACATCATTCTTGCATGAACTATCTGGCTACTTGCAGGCAACTTAAACAGGCTCCTAATAGGCAGGGTGGAATATTTAAGCCCAGCACTGCATGAGTATGGGGCTTCATGGCTTCTTGATGAAGCTGGCTTGTGCCCAGTTGGCTTGGAGAGCAAGAGAGGAGCTCACATCTGTTTGCATCCATCCATGCAGGCATGTCCTTATATGCCTGTTTTCAAGTTTACTAAATATCTTTATATTTGGCCACCCACTACTGGAAGTATTTTCCTGATAGCTTTTAGAAATTGTACAGTTTTTTGCTTTACTATTGCCTTGTATTGTACGAAGCCAAATTATTTTGGTGTTCACAATAATCACCAAAAATCAGGAATAGAATCATATTATTAGAACAGCAACAAATTAATTACCTTTGTAAAATGTTTGTTTCTGATAATCACAGGTGCTATTTACAACACAGGTTTTATTTCATACATGGGTGTGTGCAATGATCTACTATTTTGGCAGATTCTTCTAAAAATACCATATTCAGCAGTTCTTACTGCAACAAAATAACCACAGTAAAATATACATGACCTGGAAGTATCTGTGGAATGGATGCATTCACAGGAAAACAAACCATCCCCATTTCATCTATATTAATGTTCAGCCAAGCTCTGGATAAACACACACACACACACAGAGAAAAACAGCTAAAGCAGCTGAAACAATCTCAGTATTTACTATGATCAGTTTTCAGCGCAGGCCACAGATTTGTTCACAGTGAGCCCAGTCACTGGAAAGGAATCCTCTGGACATGGAATAATAGGAAACTCACAAAGTGTACAGAGGAAAAACCTTTTCACATGAACAAAAATCACTCAAAGTTCACAGGGACATAATTTACAATGAATGCTGTAATTTACTCGGGGAAGGAGGAAACTTTCAATAATTCATTCAAAGTGGTTTTCTTTGAATAAACACTGACCCAGATAAAGTTTATCAGAGACATTCTTATAACTTTTGTGTGCAATTGTAGCAGTCCATGAAGTATAAGTTATCTGGCAGTTAACATGTTATTCTGATATAAAGAAAATAAGCAAATTAAGTCTATTTAACCATTCGCTGTCCACTGCTGGGGTAATGTCAGTGTTCCTTGTAACTTGCAACCAAAGTCTTTGCTTATGACATTGGTATCATGATAATATCACCAAGAAAAGGCAAAATGGAAGATCCTACCAAAATAACATAGCCACTGGGGAGGGAAATCATAAGGAGAGGCTTGCAGAATTTGTCTTGTTGGAAAAAAGAAGCCTAGGACCACAGCACTATGACTTTCTTCTCAACAGCAGAATTTTTAGGCCTTTATTCAAGGCAGCCTCATAAATCCAAGCACATGGGCATTCCCAGGGGATAGCAGTTTTCAGAGTCACTTTGAGAACAATGGGGATCAGGTAGATTTGCTAGCCAAACAGGAATGGGTTTGCTGCTGGTGTCAATGCCAGAGAGCAACAACTTGCACAGCGACCAGGAGGGACATCACCATTAACCATTAGCCCTTACGAAAACACAAATAGAAATTGCAATAATGGATCAAAGGAACATCCAGCCTATTACTACTGTTGAAAAGAAATAGATGTTTCATTGAACAATAAACAGCACAAGCCGACCAAAACTCTCGTTTCATATTCCATTTGTAGCCTATTCTGCTGTGTGCCTGTACTATTCAGCCTACCATGACACTCCAAAATCAGTAAGAAGGCTGCATGACTGAAATGCAGGTAGGCCTGACCCTATGGGAGATCATCCATCCTCAGATACTGCATGGACAACAGGTAGGAAAGGTTAAGTGCTTGAACATCTGTGTGGGGGCAGGAGGTGCTTCTGCAGCACCAACCCTGATGCAGTCCCCAGTCTCAGAGAGACAGGGAAGAGAAAAACGAGAGATTTGCTCTTCTCTCATGTTTGCTATGGTTGCCACTTCTTGGAGCTTAATCCAAGCTCTTCAGAGCTCCCAAAGAAATAAATTAATAAGGCTGGACACTACAGTTGTTAAAACAAAAGTTTATTCTAGAGTCACGAGACTTAAAATAACCTATGATCTCAGCCAAAACCTCCCAAAAGAAGACACATTTTTTGGTCATCTGTAGAAGAAAATACTGCAGTTATAGAGAGGACTGTAGCTAAGCAGTTATTCAGGTTTTGCTGAGAAGATTTAGCCTGCAGATAATCAGGAGCACACATGTTTGCAAACATTCAGATCATGTAGCTGCTATATGGAGGTGCAGATCTAGGTGAAGAAACAATCCAGGGTTTGCTCATAATTTGGTCCCTGCACCAAATGTCTGTCCTGCCTGCTCAAGGACACAAATGCACTGAGGATATCTACAGGGCTGTTGGATGCTTCCTGCTACATCATCTTTGCTACTGTGACCCAAGCAAGGGGGCTGGTATACCCTTTCAACTCCTTTGACACATAAAGAGATATGGAGAGAGAAAAGCAGACAATGCTGCTTACGCAGCACTCCCACAAGCTTTTGCAAGAACATGCTGTTAGTAACTGTTAGTTTGGATTAGTTCTTCAAAAGATCTTTGCAAGATGCTCATTCTTTGCACATCAATAAAGAGTGTCAAGAGGAGGATTATTTTGATGTTGCACTTCTCTTTGAGCTTGATGTTTGTCCTCTACATGCACCTGAGTATAGTGGGAGCTGTACCAGGTTCTGAAGGTTTTCCCACCTGATGGGTAGGTGAGTAGATATTTGTTGCCAACTGTCACCCAACCCACAACTGCCTCTCCTTGCTGCCTCTCAGAAAACCACATCTGTGCCTTGTTTCCCAAAGGATCTTACAGCCATATATCTGACACGTGTAAGTTATTACACTGCAGAAACAACTCTGTCCTTTCTGGAACTGAATATTATTCCACTTTCACTGTCCAGCTCTACCCAAATCTTCCACCTGGATTAATTCCACTTGCAAATACCTGTCTTCAATTTTCTGTCTGCTGTCAAGCTAGAAAGTTTTTCCTTGCTTTTGTCAGAAAAGTCTTGTCCTTCCATCTATGGACTCCATCCATTGCAAACGACTCTGTTCTAGCCCATCCAGGTGGTGCTCTCCAGATCAGGAAAGATATGTAATACTCACAACTGGAAAACTTGTTCTTTTTTCATGCTCCACAGTTGCCAAAACAAACTCTCCATGAGATAGAGGCAAACATTTACTAGCAGAGTGAGTTATGCTCTGATGGCTGCATTCCTCTCGGC
>NW_008669139.1:88200-108002 GCF_000695815.1 Acanthisitta chloris
AGCCCTTCGAGGAAGTGCTCTGCATGCTGGGTTTGTTTGTGTACCCTTTTCAGGATTTAACTCTAGAAACACCTTAAGGCATCTCATGAATGAATGAATGGATTAATGAATACAAAATATCAGCAAACAAAGTGTGCTCTGTACATCTCTTGATTTGCTTTATCCCATGCTTGCTGGGCTAGGCTGAGGGGCAGGAGTATGAATTTGTGAACCACCGGGCTCATGCTGCATGGAATCATTCATCTTCCTATTGGTTTTGAATTCCTCACTATTTCATTTTAATGAGTCTTTCCTTACTTCTCTTTGCCTTCTCTGAAAGGAAAACCAAAAGCTCTCTCATGATCATGATGTTCCCTTTTCTTCATCTTCCCACTAGGGTGACTCCCCTCAGCCCCCTCTCCAAGGCATGTGGCCAGCACCCTGGGCTGTGGACTATATAATGTCATGCTGCTCATCCTAGCCCACAATGCAATACTCACCCTCTTTAGCCTCCACCTCATTCCTTTCCCTCATCTCTATTTGTTTTCCCAACTGATGAAACACACAGAGCAAACTTTTCCTCACCTACAACCCTTTCATGGTTAAAGCAGTCATTGAAAACAGGTTTCATGATCTGCACTAACCAGACCCTCTCATGTCAGCATATTCAGCTTTTCATGTGGCTTTAGTCACTTTTACAATAGTTGTTTCATCCTTTACAGGTACAGAGACCTGGCTGACTGGTTCATTCATTCCCTGGCTGACTGGTTCATTCATTCCCTAACCATCCTTATGGTCTTTTTATACTTTGCTTCCCTGGGGTGACATGGTGAAGGACCCACACAGCTTTACTGCTCTGGCATCTCACTCTCAGCTCCCCTGAGAGCTTCCAGTTATCCAGGAGCTTTTTTGGACAACAAATTTTGTTTTGGTGGCTTGAAAGATCATCTCATGGAGAGATGTCCCAGGTGTTTCTCTCTTCCACAGACCTAATGTCTTGTGCTGGGCAAATGTCATGATTCCAGGTTCAATGTATTGTACAGACTCCTACTAAACACAGAATGCAAAGCCTTTAAGGACCAAAGCCATATAACCATCAATCACATGGCCCCTTCAGCAAGTTCAATACAGGTTTAAGGTTTATAAGGGCAATACCCTAACATCAAGCAAATACTAAAATCTACTTTATGCTGGACAAGACTAGACTGCTACCACATGGATGTGACAGTCACTCCCTTGTCAAGGCAAGGTGACCTCATTAGCACACTCTTGAATGCACCTATAAATGACACCATCCTTCTAAAAACTTATGCACGGGAAGTTCCACCCACACAGCCCAGTTCCCCTAACACTGGACACTTGCTGAAGCAGAGAAGTGGATTACTTGGTCATTTGACATCCTCTAAGAATGAAATCATAGCTCACTGTGAAGTCTCCAGGGCTGGTTTGGAAGGAGAAAATTTCCCCCCACAAAATACAATTACCTCAAGCAGAGTGTTACCTGCATTAATGGTTTGCTTTTAGCTGTTCATGAAAATGGTTCATGTCCTCTAAAGTACTAGGATAGTTGCAATGTTCCAGAATGATGTATTAGCTTTCTATTAAACATGTTTATGTGTTAATTTTAGGAATGGATGTCACAACCTATATAAAGTCCTAAACTGCACAAATATTAATTTTCAGAGGGGAAAGGGGACAAGTTTCTGAGCACATCACAAGCCAGGATAAAAACCTCTCAAATTAAATGGAAAGTCACTGGAATGTACTAGTGCTTGGGAATATCCTTGATATCCAGTTGCCACAGGGTAGATATGATTTGGAATCAAGATCAACTTTATCTAATCTATAAAGATCAATCAAATCAACTCCTGCAATAGTTCTGGGCTTTGAACGTGAGATAATTGGAACCAAAGCAAGCATTTATTCCTCAAAGCTCATTTCCTTCTGCTGACAGACCTTCTAAGCCCAGGAGCAGGGTTGCACCTGCAGTGTCAGTGGCTTTGCTAATAGATTACAGTGGGGTTAAGAATCCATTTCTCGAGCAAACAGCAAAATGTTTGAGCTGATAAAATGTTCTGCTTATGAGAAAAAATACCTTCAGCAACAGCAAAAGAAGCTCTGAAGATCAAACCAGTAGTTTAGGAGCATGATCTGTGCTGAAGCAGCTTTTTGAGTTGCCTGAGGATTTTAAGATTCACAAGGCTGAGCTAAAAGAGGTGCATGACAGCATGCAGAGGCTAACTGCCTGTCACTCTAACAGGCACAGGGGGGATACAGGATGTGTTGAAAGGCCTGAAACTGTCATTGTCAGAGGAAAGAATGCAAGTTACAGCTCTGTACTTTTGCCATTAAATAAAGCAGTCACGCTATCTGGTGTGACAGGCTATGATATTTGCTAGTGGACCTGATTTCAAGAGGAAAAATATAACCCAAGTTTCCAGTGAAGGCAGCTGCTTACAGTCCAGGATCCAAGCAGATCCTGCTTAGCAAGGCATCTTCCTACAAACCAGGCAATGAGCAAGAATGTTCCCACCAAGTATGTTTAATCAGTAGGCAGAGACTGTATAAAAGGAAAACTGGAAACTTAACCAAGGCAAACAAACTAAATTGCAGATAGCAAATAAAAACAAATACAAAGGTCTAATTTTATGTATCACTGGAAAATTCCACCAGCTCAAATGTCAAGATCTGCATATAAACTCAATATAAGGAATAAGGGACTGATTTTCAAACCTGCTTTCACTGTTTTTACCATCACCATTTGAACATCTTATATTGGGTTTAAAACTATGGCACTAAGAGAACAATAAACCCATGAAATTAACTCTGACTGGATTTAATATACTAGAAAATATACCTGGTACAGACATAAATCTGTTTTATTATAGCATAATAATGGCATTATTTTTATATTAATGAACACACACCTCAGTGCATTGCTGAGCCTCAGTGCAGGAGATGAGTTAATGCTGCACCCAGGAACACAAGCAAGCAGAGCTAGTCTAATGCTCGGCTGGGATGGGAACTTGAGTCTCCAAATAGTCAAATGGGAGATTAACTTACACAAATGCTTTTTATAAAAGTTCTTTGCTTAAAATAAAATGCAGAATGAGCAGGTCATTATTGGCAAGCCTGGGCTGTGGGTGCAGCCTGGGGGTTTCCATTGCACACAAGTGGTGTGTGAGAAGCTGCTGCAAGGCCCAGCCAATGGGGATGCTGCAGGAGAACCCCTGCAAAAAGCCTCTGTTGCTGGGGTTATCAGCATGGCATATACTTCCACTTTGACAATATCACTGAATTATTCAGCTATTTGAATCAATTTTACATTTCTTTGCATGTCCCCATGAAGGCTGTGGCTCTGTGCAAGCAGTGCAGGGCAGCCAAAGGACACTTAGCAGCTGCTGAAGAAGTCTCCAGCTTCCAGGATATGCCTCCCACATTGGATATGCTCTGTGCATTGCATGTATATGTACTATTCAGGGCTTTTGGTGACCACTTTTACCAGCAAAAGGGTTTTTAACTACAATACATGAGAATTGGAGACTTAATCAATGTTCCTACTGTGCACTTCTCCAGTCAGCTCTCCCAATGTATACCAGTGGATCTGTGACCTGGAGAGATATGTTTGGGCTTCGAGAATCTATTACATGGCTACTTGCACCATGTGATCTGAAATCACCAACTACATATTAATTCATAGAATAGTTTTTGGTTGGAAGGGACCTTTAAAGATCATCTAGTCTACCACCAGTGATCAAATTCAGCTCTACATCTCTTCATCCTTGTTGACACCCTACTGGTAGTTATAAAACAAACTTCTGGGTTGCACTAACAGAAATTAACATTACCAGTGTCACAGGGCTTAGCCAGGCCTCTCTGGGGTACCACAGATCAGCTACTCTCTGAGATGTACTCAGAGGAGAAGGAGAAGGAGCAGAGGCAGAGGGAAATTGTGTGAGAATTTCCTGGGGTTGGTCTTGCTAATATAAAAAAATAATTTAAAATAATGCTGAGCAATTGATGCCATTCTGTGTTGGCTGATGGATCTTGCTAGCTTTGAAGACCTGAAGAAAAAAATAAATAAAAGAAAACCTGCAAGAAAACCATGAGGCCAAAAGGAACAACAATAGCTTGTATGAAATCGGGCATGTTTGGCCATGCTATCATAACACCTGCCCTGCACACAGGTTATCTCCTGCAGCAGAAAATGACCCCTGTGAGATAGTTCTGGGAGATAAGGTAATGCTCTTCCTTATCTTGCAGATGTGGAAGGTGCCCAACACAGAGACCTACACAAGCATCCTGTCACAGCCCTGAGGTATCCACCTTATATAGCATCCTAGAAATGTAGGCTCAGCTTTTCAGTTCCTAGCAGGAATCTCTTCCCTCCACCTCAGATGTTTCAAATTGAAATGTAGCAACCACATTTATTACTATGTTTTTCATTAGCCATCAATACCAAGCCTTCCTTAGCTGAAGCCTTCACAAGCTCAGCACAAATCCAGTTATTTATCACCTTTGCTCTGTACAGGAGCTTTGTGCAGGCACCTTTAAGGCAAAGAGCTGTGCTTGAAGTCATTTGCAGCTCCCTGGCAGTAACTTCTCTGTGCCACAAACTTACAACGTTGTACAAGATTTATAGTACTCTTAAGTGATAGGACAGGTGAAAACAGTCTCAGGTTGCTCCAGGAAAGGTCTAGGTTGGATGCAGCAGAGTACAGCTTCATGTATAGCAGCACACTGGGACCATCCCGCCCTGCAGCCCAGGGTGTAACATGAGATAAACATCATGAAATTGCAGTAATCCTGGGAATTTGTTCCGATTTACTCACATGAAATGACTGGGCTGCACTTGCACTTGCTGCAATTCTCCGTAACAGTGGAGGATTTGCTGCACACCAGGATTTGAGCTTCTAGATGGAAGAGTGACCCCAAGGCCAACCTGGGAACAGCAGCACCTTTGGTCTTTAATTTGTACACAACCTACAGCCATGTGGCACGAGGAATGGGAGTGGATCTGAGGGGTTAACTGGCTCCATGAGAAAGACCTGCCTTGCTGGGGACTGCTGGAGACAGGGCTGGGGTACTCTCCCTTGTCATCTTTTTGGGTTTTTTTTCAGTTATTAATAATTTCATGTCACCAGAGAAGACCACATAAATAATTGCAAGTTTGAAACCAAACCAGTCCTGTCTCCCTCACACACACCGCTCTACCTCTCCATTTATTTTTTTTAATTGTTTCTTCCCCAAAGAGTCCAATAAGGCAAAAAAGTTATAGAAAGCTAAAGTTTTTCTTCAGAGACCAATTCTGCATCAATTCCTAGATTGCATTATTTTCTTTCTCTCTCCTATATAAGAGAAAACCACTTTCTTATCTCTGCTTCTGCCAATCTACTACTTACAAGAGAAAGAATCCAAAATAAACTCATTAATTTCAGTGAAGACACTTTGGAATTATTTCATTATAACTCCAAGTATGACTTTTCCCAGATCTTTTTAACCACTGTACGGATTCATAGAATCATAGAATTTAAGAGTTGGAACGGACCTTACAGACCATCTAGTCCCAATCCCCTGCCATAAGCAGGGACATCTCCTCCCTACATCAGATTGCTCAAGGCCTCATCCAGCCTGGCTTTGAACACTGCCAGGGTTGGGGCAGCCGCCACATCCCTGGGCAACTGTTCCAATGTCTCACCAAATGCATAACACATCCTGTTATGTACTCAGATTTCAGCCTATGTCCAGCACTTTTAGTAACCCAATTAATGTCACAAAAAAAAAAAAAATTACATTAAAATTTAAAGCAGAAACAGAGGCACTACACTGTCTTGACTCAGTCAATAGTGTAAGGGTTTGGTTTTTTAATTTTTATTTAAAAAGAGGTGTTTATGAATTAGAAGAGAAGAGGAGAAAGAGAAGAGAAGAGAAGAGAAGAGAAGAGAAGAGAAGAGAAGAGAAGAGAAGAGAAGAGAAGGAGAAAAAAACCCAAGATTTTCTATAACTGCCTTAGATTTAAGCATTATTTCCTCACTTATGGCAGTATGACGTGGGGAGATGCGAACAACTGGACCAGGCTGATGTCAGGATAGTGGAAGAAATATTATCATTTGGAGGTCTGGGCTCTGCATTTCTGTATCCACATTTTGAATGCATAGCCAGCAAATGCAAGCATTTTCATAATATTCATATCCCAGCCAAGAGGATTTTAATTAAAGGATTTAATTTGTTGGTTTTACCCTTATCGTGAAAAGATGTTTTAAAAAAATCAAAGGTAACAATCCAGATGATCAGTCAATCTAATATATTCACTTTATACCATCCTGAAATTTCCTGTAAGGAAAGTCAGACACATTATTCATTCCTGAGTTAGCACAGGGCTCTGAAGCCTTCATTTAGTTCTCTTGTGTGAAAGGACTAGGTACTGAAATTTGTCTCACTTTTTATTTATGAGCATATCACACTGCAAAGTACACAGGGTAACAACAAAAGCTGCATTTCAGCCATAGAGATCCCTATGGAAAATGGGATTGCTTAGAAGGACGTGTACTAACACACAAAGAGGATTTTTTATTTCCTAATTACCCGTCCGCATGCGGGAAGGCAGGGTGTGTATATCTATATATCTCTGAAGTTTGGAGGAGAGGCAATACCCAAGATTAAAACTGTTACAGACACGTTATTTCTTGCCATACAACGTGGAAATATCAAAGTTCACACCCTGTTGTTTTGGAAGATCAAACCAAGCGTGGATGGCAGAACCTGTCTGGCTAAAAAGAGCACCAGCTTGGGACTCATACTCACTACACTGAAACACTTGAATTGCTTTTTTTCCCCCAATGTTTAATTCTTCCAAATTACGTCTAGGCCATGCCCCAAAAACCCCCAGAAATTGCAAGGACACTGCACCATGGTAAAGATGAGGAAGATGGAAACAGCCCTCTGAATTACGGCCCCTAGATGCTCCATTTCCAGCCCTGCTCCTCCTGAATCCCACCCAGAGCCTAGGCATAGCTCAGCATTTTACACAGCATTTATGCATTGCACTGTGCAACCTTTCCCCAGTCTAAGAGAGTTTTATCTCCTCCTGGAAGCTCTTCTTCCCCCAGGAAGTCCACTGGCTCAGGACAGTAGTAACTGCTGGAGAGTAAGGAGCAAGAGCATGTGACCAATGGTATCTTGCCTCAAAATCTGTTAAGATTATGTCATTGGCTTCTTGGTCCATTAAAAGGTCCTCCTCAAAAGACTGTGGAGCCTGACCTGAACTCCACAATGTGTCCCCATAGCCATTGTTAGTCCTTTCATTTTGCATTCATCATGGTAGCACACAGGATGAGCAGCTAAATGCTCAGTGTGATAGCTTTGGCTGATTGATCTGTCACCTATGCCCATTCTCTACACTTTTCCTATCAGTTTGATGGGGAAGGTGAACTTCCGACAGTAACACATGGCTGCGCAGAGAAATTCACATCCATGAATATGCTGGGTGTTGTGTTGGAAACTCTCTGAAGCTCTCCTGAAACACAGTTTCCCCACCTTGTTGCAACATGTCTCTCAAATGAAGCTTAGGCTGAGTGGGACAACCAAATGTGAACACTAGTACTGATGCCTATTTAAGACTATACTCCAGTCCCAGCCTGTTCTCACCACCTTGCATGCCCTGCAAGAACACTGTCCCCTGCAACCATAATCCCATCCTGCCAAAGAAGGCACCCCAATGGCGTGGGTGAAGCTGTGGGATGGAGTTGGTCCAAAGCGTCCAATCCACCCAGGAAATTAAAAGAGACCTTAAAGCAGCTTCGTTGGGTTTTATTTTAGTCTACAGTATGTGTAGGGTTTTCTTGTCCTTCTCCTTCTCCTCCCAGCCTGCTGAATCTTTGCTGGCAGGACAGGTCATGCTGTCACATCCCCTCTGGCTTTATAGGTGCAGCTGCTTGCTGCTATCCACGGTCTTCATAGCTGTCTTTGAGTTGTTGGATGAACAGCTGTATCTAGGGTGGGAAAGAGAGATGGCAGAGCTCAGTGCAGGGAAGGGAACTGGAGGCAGAGGGAGGCTTGTTGGTCCTTTTGGAGGACGAATGTCACCAACCAAACTGAGCAGGAGAATAAGACATTTGTTTTGCTGGATCTGCACCACCAGAATGGCCTTGTGTGGGCAAGTCTGAGTTCAGGGTGAGGGTGAATAAAAACAAATCTTGGCCATGGCTTGATCTGTATCCCCTGCCCCAGTCTTTCTTACTTCCACTTCTTCTGCCGTGCAAGGACCCACAACCTGCTCCACCTTCTCAGAAAAGCCAGGTTTGTTTGGTGTCCCCTGCCCATTCCCATGTCTGAGAGAGAGACCAAGTGAAATGGAAGGTCTCTGTTGGGCTTGTGGGCTCTCCCTTCCCTTTGGGCAGCTGAGAGTCACTAGTGCTCCTCTTTCTGGGCAGGGAGAAGGGTTTTGGCTTTACCATGTCCAGCTGTCTGTGGCTGTCATTCAACGGCACATTCCACTTTTCTTTCAGCCACATGTCGGCAGACTGGAAAATGTTGTGGATGGCTAGCTTGATGGTCCCCAGCTTCCCGGTTTCCCCAGCAGTCCTGCTCTGGATGTCAGCCCAGTGAGTCTCCTGGAAGGAGAGGGGACATGCCTCATGGGGACATGCTCCAACAAAGATGCTGCTTCAGCACTGGAGACCCTGGCTTGGAGACCCTAACTTCCACACTCATCTGCCTGGCTAGGAAGAACCTGTCTTTGCCCAGGGCTGTGTTGGAGGTGGTTCAGCTTGGTGTGATGGAAGCAGTCCAAGAACCACCACAAGTGCTCCTCGCCCTAGGAACCTCCCCATCTTTTTGCCAGCTCCTGCAGTCGTCACTCTGACATGTCCTCCCTGCAGGGCCCATTCACACTACCTATAGTAGGGTTGCTGATACACTGGCAGCAGCACATGCCACTTCCACCCTCCTAGACCAGGGGCTTTGCAGCTCTGCCTGATGGCAAACCTGCTCCAGACATGGTTTGTCATTCTCTCTTCTGCAACCCCAAGGAGGGATGAAATTAGGAATATCCTCCAATCACAAAACTGCTACTGGGCCCTTCCATGACCTCATGGCTGAAGGATTAGCTATCAGACAGCCTTGACAGAGCCAGGCCTTGGAGATCTTCCTCTGCCCATCCCACACTTCCGTACCCAGAGACGGATGTCACGTTGAGCCTGGTCAAAACGTAGTTTGAGCTGCACCAGCTCACTTTTGTACTGAAGCATCTCAGATTCTTTCTCTGCCCTGTACTGTTCCAGGAACACCTTGGCTTGCTCAGTCAGGTCCTTGTGCCTCAGTTGAGACTGTAGAAGGTCCTTGTGTGTCCTCACCAGGAACTTGTAATGTGAAGTGACTCCTGGGATGTCCTCCAACTGCAGTGCAGGGTTCCTGGTGTTAATACCCCCCTGCCATCTCCTCTCCGGTTGCAGATTTTGTACCATTTGGCACCTTGCCCTTACCAGGGCCAAAGCCTCCCCCAGCTGAAAGGTCTTCCCTTCTTCCCCCACCCTATTCTGTGATTCTGTGATTCTGAATGAAACTGGTGCCCCAGCTGGTTGCTAAGCATTACTTCGTTCCCTGTGTGATAACATGCTACTGTTCCCTACCCAGAGCTGTCACTGCCATAAGAGAGGGGAGATATCACAGATCTTTCCCAGGTGAGCTGTGCTCTGATAAAACACAAAGTGCAACTGCAGCTGATGGTGCCACATCCCTGGGACATGAGACGCCACAGCTGGGGCAGTAGGAGTACGAGAGATGCATGGAGTGATTCCCCATTATCCTTGAGGGCACAGCCTTTTTTGACAACTGCCTGAGTCCTGTTCCCAGGCAGCTTTTCTCTTCTCCCAAAACATCAATGTAACCTGAAACAGTGACACAAAAGGGTTCCCATTCCCCTCAGCCCTGAGCTTTTCCCCCTCTCACAGTTTTTCTTTGCTTTTCTCAAGCCTTCACTTCCTGTTCTGGTTCTCCTACCTTAATTCTGCCCCCTGTGGGACACCTTGGTTGCAAGGAACCCGTCGTATCTGAGGTCTCCACTGTCCTGGACTTGTTTTCTTTCTTCTAGTTTTAACACCTACATAAGTCCTCCCCAAGCCCATGATCTGCCTTGCTCACATCCAAACTCACCTGTGACATCATCACCACATCCTCCAGGTATTTCTTGAAGATTAAGTACTTCTGCACTTTTTTGTGAAGTTTCTGGTGCTCTTTTCTGAAGGTTTCCAGTTCTATCTTAGCTCTCAAAAACTCACCGTCATTTTGCAATCTCTCCTCTGTCTCCTTGCTCGCTCTCTTCAGAGATCGGATTCGCACCTCTTCGCTTTCCTGGTGGTTTTCCCCACAAACACACATGCAAATGCACACACATACAGAGAGAGGAAAAGGAAGGCAAGGGAAGATGGAGCTGGATCACTTAGCAGTACTGGAAGGACATACCTTCATAGAGGAGAGAGCAGTACTGTAACACACCAGGAATATTTTCCCTCCCTGTTTCATAGGGCCATCCCTCTTGCATTGACTCTTTGGTCCTGGATAGAGGCACCTGGGATAGGATTCTGATTTTCAGCCTTACTTGTGTCTGTCCCTGGAAGACACCTGGGTGTCAACAGTGGGGACAAGGCTGACACCCTTCTTGAGGGACATTTGGGGCCCTCAGAAAATCACACTGCTGCAGGGTAAGCTCTCTCCCACCCAAGCCCTAGCAGGGCTTTGCATACCAGTGATACAAAACCCTATGCCCCGTCAGTCCTGTTCCTCATGCCTCCAGGCTCAAGGGAGGCTTGAACAGGAGTGCTAGCCCAAGATTCCTTTCCCCAAGGAAGGGAAGGAGCTGGTCTGGCCGAGGGTCATGTCATCTGGTGTACCTGTATAACCCTTTCAGATCTCATCACATGGGCTTTCAGCTGAGCCTTCTTGGCATGTAGGTCCCTCCACTGGCTGGCAGTGACTTCCATCCTCTCCCTGAATTCCTGGAAACACCACAATGAGGGTGACATGGGTGCCCACACCCAGAACCAGTCGCCTGCCTGCTGGCGCCACCCTCCAAAAAGCCTCAAGTCGCTCTCCCAACCATGCCACAGGAACCTCTCATCATTCCCACCTCTTTTTTCTCTGCCAGAGCCTTTTCCATCTGTCGGGCTTCTCTCTTCTTCTTCATGAGGCGAATGAATGAACGTGAGGAGTCCTCTGCCACTGTGAGTTCCCTGCCACAGACATTTTCCTCAAGGTCCAGTACCTTGGCAGGGTGTTGGATTGCTCTGGGTATTGAACTGTGTCCTGGGTGGGGTGATGGGGCAGAGTAACTCAACCCCATCTCAGACCCCATCTGACAGCATGGCATCCCCAGCCCTCCCCAGCAGGGATCCCTCTGACAGAGCAGTGGGGTGTTACAGGGAGAAACAGGGCTGGAGAAGGGAGGTACAAGAGGAGACAGAAGTGATGGAGGCTTGGGATGGGAGTTTGTCATCATGGGGGAAGGAGGGATGGAGGAGACAGGAGAAGAGGATGGAGGCAGGTGGAAGAGCCCACTCACCTCAGCAAGGATGGGAGCTTCGCCCTGTACAGCATAGAGAAGTGGGCTACCATGTCCCTGTTGCCCCAGGCATCCATCGCTTCAGCCATCAGTAGGAAACAGAGAGCCCAGGTCCTGCTGGCACTACTTCTCTTCCAAGTCAGCCCAGGAGCTGCAGGGCCTGAGGGCTCAGCAGTGCAGGGGAGGTGCTGTGCAGGGGATGAGCCTGGGGGTGCCTCTTGCCTTCGCTTTCCTGGGACCCTCCTTGACTTTTGGCCTCTGCAGCCCTGTGCCCCTGCAGCTGCTCCAGCCCTGGAAACGGGCCCTAGGGTTACTGCCTAGCCCCAGCAACTCACCGTGAATGTTTGCTTGGCAACTGACTGGTTGCTTGGCAACGGAATGGTTACTTTGCATCAGGAGGATTGACCACTCTGTCCAGGACCAAGAATTTTTTCATTCCCTTTCTCTCATTCTTCCTCTGCTAAAATTTGGCCCCTGTGGTCTCTGCTACCCTGGGTGGGTATTTCAGTGCCTCCAACAGCCACAGCCCATTGTCTCAGTACTTAGGGCAGGGGGGCTTGCTCCTTCTCCCCCAAACACCAGAAGGTAACACAGTGAAACAGACACATCCTTGGGGCTATTTGGTCACTGTACTGCCATGGTCAAGTAGTGATCAGCCCTCCCCTCATGGCTCAGCTCATTACATCAGATGCTCAACACTTTGCCTCTCCTAAGCAAAAACATCCTTTTCCATCACCTGAGCCCATCCTCCAGCGGGCCCTGAAGCTCCTATGCATGGTGCCAAAAAAAGTGGCTGCTCTCTTCACAGTAGCAACAAATTGCTCTCACTGGAGAACGCCATGGGTGATGGTCCTGCCTGCTCCCTAATAAAGGAGGGGCAAGCTATCACTCCGAGTGGTTTTCCAATTCCAATTTCCCTGCTTCCCCTTTCTGAAGGAAGTCCAGGTCTTCCTGCAGGAGGGTGCCCACACTTTGGTGTGCTGATGTTTTCTTGCCTGCCATGCATCAGGCACCAGGCACCCTGATACAGCCAAATTAAGCAGATTTAATGACTCCTGCAGCAAAAGCACCAGGGCCTTGTGCGCATGCTCTGCTTCTGGAGTACAACAAGGAGAATGTCTCTTGCATTCAAAAGGATTTTTTTTCCTGTTAGTTATGACAAAAGAGGCATTGAAGTGACACAGGACATGACTGAGGTGCTAGTGTGGAGCCCATGCTGTGCTGCAGCCAGAGAGGCCACTGGAATGGACTGGCCCATGCCACCACTGTCTTTGCAAATTTCCCCAAACCATAAACTTAGCAGGTTGCTGATTCCATCTGTCCCATAGCTACCAGATTGACACACTTTCCCCTGAGCTGAAGAAACTGCCCTGGGCTGCACCCCAGGGCACCTTCAAGGGACACTTCATAATTTAAGAAAAAATCAGTGCTTTTCGGAAGCAAGCAAGCCGCATCCCAAGCAGTGCCCACAGAGCCTCAGCTTTACTATTTTATTGCCTTCCTAATAATTTTGTCTGGATAAAGAAAAACTCCCCTGACAAGTGGAAAAGTGCCTGGATGGAGCAAGGGGGTTGGCCCAGGGACCAGCTGGCCCTTCCAAGTCCTGTCTCTCTTTCCCAGGCCCTCCAGCATCTCACTGAGAAACTTTCCCAGCTGGGACACAGTCTGCTGTGCCAGGGGCTGCAGGAGAAGCTGTTCACTTGCAGGTGGAGGCATGTCAGGAAAACTGCCAGGCAAGGCATTAAGCAATGAACTAGAAGCAAACTAGAGCACAAAGTGCCCACCAGCTGCAGCAGGAGCAGTGTCAAAGGAGCCAGCTCATGTCCTACATCTGCTGTGTCTTGCAGCAATTCCAACTCCTCCTCTGCCTTCCTCTGCCCATATCTTCCTCCTCAATGGGGCTGTGGCTTGGATTGGGAAATCTCAGAGGTAGGATTATCATCTTGGTTTGCTCTGGTGTGATGTCATAAGGACCTGAGAATATTAGGGTATAAATGATGGGCAGTTACCCTTTCCTTGACCCAACATGTGGCTGGCAGGCAGTGTGACAACACAGCACCTGGAGCAGTGCTCACTATCACAGACTCTTCTTGTAGCCAAAATCTAGACACAGGCAGAGCAAATGGATGGAAATCAAAGTCACATGTTTCAGAGGCATGATCAAACAGCCTGTGTGCACCATGCCATGGGGGAACTGTCAGGGGGACAGGCTGAGTGGCTACAAACTTTGCCCCCAAGCCTCCCTCTGATATTGGGACCTCTAAGGAGCACCAGCCTGAAATGTGGCAGCCCAGGGCCTGCTCTAGTTTGGGCTCAGTGCTAAAGAGCAGGTTAAACCAGATTCAGTTGCTTCTGCCATCTCTTCTCCACACCTTTGTTGGGAGGCGCATAGACCCTCCAAGGGCAGAGAAGAGCCCATGGAAGTAGAGACTTGCTGTTGACTCTGCTTGGAGCTGGAAGTCAGACTGAAGAGCTCCAGAAATCCCTGCCAGCCTAAATTATCCTACAACCAAATTAACTCCCCATTAGCCTTCCACCCCATACTGTGACCCTCTGCAGGAAAAGCCCACCCAGGTCAGGACAGGGGCACTTGGCAGCCCTTTTACCCACGGCTTGGGCACATGAGGCAGAGCTTTCATCTCAACCCCTGGTGCTTTGAAAGCCTCATGAATTTTTATCAAACATTAATGGTTTAATTCCTGCTCACATATGTAGAAAACTTAACATGACTCTGAGCTTTTCTCTTTTTTTTTTTTTTTTTTTTTTGGGGGGGGTTTGTTTTGTTTCTTTGTAACTTTATAACAACTTCAATTTTACAAGTTCATAAATCACCTCTTTTTCCTTGCTCTGCCCCACACCTCCCATCTGGGTGTGGCTGTAGGCAAATGAGACCATTGAATGAAAACTAACTTTTGTAATTTTTTTTCTTCAAGAATTGCTCATGTCTCCTCAGAGCCTCAAATATTTCATGCAGGTTGTGCCATGTATTTTACAAGCTAAGCCAAGCAAAATACCATCTTCCATATACATGGCAAAAAAATGTTTTTCAGGCTCAAAGCATTTCTGTCTTTGGCAGAATATTTTCTCAAAGCATACCGAAGGAAAAGTATGGAAATGAAATACAAAGAGTGGTTAAAATAATATTTTGGGTAGAGATGAGCCCAAACCAAACCTCAGATTAGAAAGCCAGATACCCTGCTAGATACCATGCCTAAAATGTAGTTTGTTGTGATAGTTGGAGAATAACTGGGAAGCTTTGCATGTCTTCCACCATGTTTAATTTCTTAATTGAGCTTATAAACGACTTAACCCCTACCAGTCCTCACAGATAACATGGATCTTGTTATATTTATGTCATAGATTATATTTACCCAGACTGGCCCTGGGTGGATTAGACAGGGGGTGGGCAGGCTGTGGGGGGACAGATGGGGGTCCAGGATGGTAGAGAGGATCCCCAAAGCAGAAGGGCTCTGCTGAATGTGGGCAGAGGACCTAAAGCTTTGCTGGGTTTCACTGTGGTTATATCTGCTATTTGGATCCAGCCTGTCACTGACATGGGCACAAACTGCGGTGTAATTTGGAGGTTTAGACCCAACTTTTAGGATTGGATCCAAAACTCGAATGAAAGAAATCTGGGAAAGAGGCTTTTAAGAGTTTAATTTGAAACAGAAAACTCATACTACTTTTGCCCTAGTCTTTAACTGAACTATTTTTTTAAATCCTCTAGTATGCCCAGGCTGTTCAGGCATCCAACAGCAACGTCTCAGTATTACATAGGAGGCTTTATGCTATAGGAATGGTAAATGACTGACAAACTCAGCTCTGTGTGAACCCACTGTTCTGGAGAGGTGAACAAACTGCGTGTTACTGCTCCATGTGTGCACTCAACAGCAGCCAAAAGGACTTTAAACAAAGCCTATCTTAACAGCAGATTTCAAGAGGATAATTGCACCTACTAATGCATAAATACTCTTAGACCCTGATAATGCAAGTCTTAGAGACATCTTACTTTTTCTCCTAGTAGAGAGTCCACGTATGTGACTACAAATTGAGACAGTTTAATAAAGTGTATTTTACTCTCTAGTTTAATATTTTTTATAAACCCTAAAATAACCTTAACGATATTTGTCCTAGTACTCGACAGGATTTGGATTTGTTTTTCCATTGATTTAGTGGTTGTAACACAGGTCTCAAAACAGGGGGGGAAGAGAGTGGTTTTTTGCTCCAGAAGCTGAGTGTACCCCAGCACATCAGCCTGCACCAGCCCCAGCGTAGGAAGCACCTACTGTCATGAGCTGACACCACCCCAGCTCCCTGCCAGGTAAGGATGGACATGTCCTGGGCTCTGGCCACTGCTCTGCTCTGTCCTGTACAGCACCAGGGATGCTCTAGTCTGGTACTCAGAGCACAAGCAGGTACCCAGCCAAATCCTCCCCCATCTTCAATAAGCCAGATAGCCACACCTCTGTCCCTCCAGTCTAAAAACAAGGACAAGGCTAGGCAAAGTGAAACATATTAGGCATGAAGGGTCTACAGTGCAGATGAAACAACTCATTAAAAATCTTTTCTTCCAAGAAAAGTATCATGTGCTTTTAATGTTTTATGTTGTTAAATCCTTGCACATCACAGTTTGACAATTGTTGTTTTGCAGGGGTCCCACCTTTAATGCATACAACTCACCCCACACGAGCCCAGCTCTATCCCACCAGTGGTGCCAGCACCTCCCTGCTCTCCTCCTCAGTTCCTTGCTGCCACCAATGTGCAGCGAGGGACTTCTATCCCTCTCAGCCTTCCCAAGCAGTTTTGGAATCCTCAGGCATCCAGGCTTAAAAACAAACTCTGTGAAGCAGTTTTGTGGCAGACAATGTTCCTGGACTCCATCAACAACATCTTCAGACCAACTTCATGAACACTGCTCACATATACATACAAGCATACACAGAAACTGTTATTAGCTTAATAGGGTGAGTATCAAAACGCAACAATAAATTATCTGACATCTTTATTGCTTAGAATGACAGATTCAAACAAAGCTAACCCTTTAATTATGTTTATATAATGTAATTTGGCATAAGTCATAAAGCACCCCTTTGGCAATGCCAGATTAAATATTTTACATTTGCTTGGGCAGCACATTACAAGACTGGAAGTGGTATTTTTGCCTGATGCTCCAGAGCAGTGACTGCAGTAACGCAGATGGGAACAAAGGCACAGAGACTCTCCTTGGCAGGAATTGCTCACTCTGCACAGCTCCCCTTCACACCCTCGCACCCAGGAGACCAGCATCACTGGCATTTGCCAAGACCAAAACAGAAGGCTCTGCTGATGCCAAGGGCACCAGTAGTGCCTCCATTATTGCTGGTGAGGTTTCCTGGGCCAGTCACCTTTCTGCCCACTGCAGTTTATTTAAGTCCTCCTTGCATACAACGAGGTGTGGGAGAGTGCTGTTTCCCACTCTATGCCACAAACATTTTGGCTGATGGGCTTTGAGAAAGTTCATGTCTGGGATTTCAGAGAGAGGATGAAGCACCCTGAGCTGTTCTGCAACAGGACAGGGAAGAAAGAGCAGTCTTAATGTCCAGATTCTCAGGGGCCACTTTCCAATCACTCCTAAATATATTTCCAAGAAAAAGGAGTTCCCACACCAGGCTTGGTGTCTGTGTTCCTCTGTAGGAAACCCCTCAAAGGTCCCACATCCAAGCTCCATCGCCTTGTTCTTCACTATTGAACTAGAAATGCTAATGCTTGTTGCCTGTTTCAAAGGGATGGCAATTAAACATGACCCTCACCCTCAGAACAGGCCCCATGTAGCCTCTCCTCCACTTCCAGCACATCAGGTAAGTAGATGTAGATGAAGTGAGAACAAAGCTCCTCAAGTTCCAAGATAGCCGTCCAGCAAAGGACTGATTGCCCTTCCCAAAGGATTTTCCATGAGTCACCACTACCACGTCAGGAATATCAGTTCCCTCTCAGCCATCTGAGATACACCTGCTTATTCTGACCATGACCACATACTCCAACATATATAAATCCACCACTGGCAAGGACCAGGCTTGTCCGGACTAACCACATGAGTCTTCCAGAGAGGTTTCTCTGACTATTTTCTGCTGCTACAGTGGTAACACAAAATTGATATTCATAAGCAAATGCACCACATTAGGATCTAGCTAGTGCAAGAAGAATGTGGTTGCCCTTGGTAGATATTTGACTGTTTGTATTATCATCTGTTCCATGTTCTTCTATCAGCTTTCTTCAATCCTATATACTTCAATGGGATCTTAGTACCCGTAGGAGACTGAGACAATGCATCCACATATTTAAATACTGCAAAGCTCCAAAATTTAACAGAATGCATTCAAATTGATGTGCAAGGCAGACATTCACATTTGACCTCTGCCTTTGACCATACACCTTGCTCCTATGGTCTTGGAGTCAAGATGAGGACTGTAGCTTCATGTCATTGCCTCCATAGGTAAAAGTAGAGAAGATGCAAGTCAACAGTCTTATTGCTTTCTTATAGAAAGTCCACTGACTCCTTCAAAATTCCAGAGATGCAAAAAGTTAGGAGGGAAACATTTTATCAGCCTCCAACCCAATCTCATATAGTGTTGAAACTTCTAAATGTAAGAGCAATAAGGTAACACCTCGTAGGAGATGGGTAAAGTGCTTTTGTTCTTGGTGGGGTTTTTTTGTTTTCTTGGTTTTTTTAGTGTTTGTTGGTTTTTTGTTTGTGGGTTTTGTGAGGTTTGGGGTTTTTTTTGCCTTGCCATCTGTGTAATAAGAGATTTTATCAACCATGGGAGGATCTGCATTTTTCTGAAGCTGCCACCAGTACATAAAAAACAGACACTGCATTGCTGGGGAAGATAGGGAAAAATAAAGCCAAAACGTTAATGTATAAGGGTTCAGTCCTGCAAAAAGCTGTCTGCAACCAGTGGGATGGGAAGCTGCATTCACACTCTGCTGGAACACCCAGCACAACCTTAGTGTAGCCCCACTACTTTGCTTAAATTCCAGCTGTTTCACACACACATACACACACACTTTGCCTAGCATATTCTTTGCATAATGCAGCTATTAGGTAGCAGTTTGAATTGCTTATGATGAACACCAGTTTGGATGCTGCAAGAGGTACCTAAATCCCTTGTCACTGACATAATAAAGTGATGGCTGTGGAGACATCAAGAATGAATGAGGATATGGGACAGACCACAGGAACTTGAACTTCTTCAGTCACATCTGGAGCCAAATGCTGAAGGCTTAACATCAAAATTTTTTATCAAAAAAACCACCACAAAACTAATTCAAGTGGTCCACAAAACAATGTATAATGTACAATTCAGAGGAAAACATTGACTAATGTAGAGGTGAGACCTTTGGAACACTCAGCAGAACAGCAGTTTACAAATTCTGGAGTATGTCATGTTTGCATCAAAGTTTTTTAATTACAGAATGAATAAATCTACCCAGACAAAATTTCCCTGGGTTCTTCAAAGACAACCTCAACTGTTTTGTCAAAGCACTTTCCCTTTCTTCTTTCATATAAATTATGGTGCGCAAAAAATAAGTCAATTAAGAGAGAATAGGCATTATGAAATACTTCCCTGTGCAAAAGCACACAGGCTTGCAAATCTCATTGAAATTCTGTTGAGTTGCATTGCCCACACAACTTGCAATCTTAGCAAAAGCCACACAAAAGGCTTTCCTCCCTATTGTTTACATGAGCGTTTTGAGAACGGGGCATATATTGCTACGTGGAAAGGGAAATAGAGACAGGAGCGAAATGCAGTTTGTTGAGCTAATAAAACAGCAAGCCTTCCATTTGTTTCCATAGTCCTATAGAGCCACTGCTGTTTAAGACTTACACACTCCACTGTTCGCAGAGCTGGTGACAAGCATTTTCACTGCAGACTGTAAAAGCGTGTGGGCTGGTCTAGTTTTAACTGTGAGAATGTTTCCCAGCCATTATTAATGGCAGTAGCTTAATTCATGATTTAAGAGGCTGATACATATCAACAAAGGGACAAAAATCCCTAAAGAAACTGGCTGTAGCATCAACCTAACTGGCTAGACTCATCTAGAGACTACAGTAACCTTAGGAAAACATGAAATTAATCTAAATTCAGAGAGTTCTGAAGTTTGCAAGGAGTTTGGCTGAAAGCAACCTAATTATTCTCATATTGCTTTACATAAAGTTACCAGTACTGCCTAATTATGTGAGTAATAAGACACAACAAAGCCTCCTTCTCACACATTCAAAACTGTG
>NW_008669139.1:108025-111115 GCF_000695815.1 Acanthisitta chloris
ATAAAATAATTAAGATGGACCATCAATGAGAGCAAGAAGGGGCATGAGCTTTGGAAAATCTGCCAAACCACTGGGGCTTCTGGCAGAACATCCTGAATGTCTGTGATTTACTCATTCAAATATGGGCATCAAACTTCTCAACAGAGACACCCCACGTAGGTCAGTGGTCACACAGGACCACAGGACAGCAGATGCCTCCTGCTGCCCTTACAGGTGAGCTTCCCACTTCAGTTCCAAAACAGCAATGGCAGATAAATTAAAAACAGATAAGATAATTTCTGTAGCAAATATCTCTGGAAAAAAAGTATCAGAAATGCCCACCCTCATGTCCCAGTAATTGGGGTTGCTCCAGCTCCATCCCTCCATCTCTAGAAGGGCTACAGACACAGGCATAAATATATGTAGGAAGAAGAGCCCAGATGTGCAAGAGTGTCTTGTTTCCCCCTACCCCAAATACTCAGATGAAATGAGTGAGGAAAAATCCAAGTTTACTGGGTTAGTAAACTTAGACCATCATGGCTGCAGCAACTTAATGCTGCTCCATATATTTGGCATGCCAATACCAAACATTTTCACTGCTTTAAAACCTATTGAAGGCAGAGGATTACATTTTGCTCATCAGAAAGAGCTGAAGGCCAGCTCCAAAATTCTTCTCTTACCTCTTGGAAATCCTAGCTTACCCCCTCACTGTTGAGGAGGAAAGAGATAAACGGTCCCATGTTGATTTTCAGTTGATTTCAATAGGTCAGTGATCATTTACAAGAGGGGATATTGCCACCAACAGGTGAACTCATGTTTTTCCTGATTTACACCAGGGATGAGATTCACCATCAGCAGGTGAACCATCAGGGTGAAGATGAAAGACCTCAGTAAGCAGGTGACTTCAATGTGGTTTACTTCTGAGCATCACATTTACAGCCAAGTAACAGAAGAAGGTCTGTTCCTCTGCAAAACCTCATCTTAAATGGTTGTGTACCAGGGGATTGGGTGAAGCATCCTGAACGTTTTCAGGAGAAGAACCAAGCAAAGATCCTTTTCAGAGGAGCAAGGCTTTGAGCACAGCCCCAAACAAAGAGAAAACATATTAAAGTCTGCAGCTGAATTGGTGAAGGTCACTGGAGGAAACCGGGCAACTTCTTCAGGCCGTGCAATTCCTTTCCTAAGCACGCACACACACCACCCATCTTCCAATTCAGCCTTAGCAGAAACACCTCCCATGGAGCAGTACTCAGAGCTGAGTGTCTGAACCAACTCTTTGTTTCTGTTCAGTCCTCAGCTCAGAGTCAAATCTCCCTTCCCATGCTTTCTCCTTGCTAATTCACACAGTGTGCCCAGCCGATCTGGCCCACGGCAATCTCGGGTGGGTGGTCACTCCCTGACTGTGGCAGTGGTTTGCTCCCTTGCCTGCAGCCATGCACAGCCCCAGCAGCTCTCTGGCTATCAGGGAATTTGCAAACCAGAGTGATGAACTGTAGGGACTCTCCCTGGAAAACACTTCCCTCACACATCCACTTATGCAGCTGGAATTAAAATCAGGTTTTATTTCCCTCCCTGTGTCAAACAAAGTAAATCATCATTTGCCTGGTAAGCACAGAACCTGAGCCAACTGTCTCCCCAGCAATGAGCCTTAGTGACAGAGATATGTTCTTCCACAGTAGTGGAAGAACTTCTTTCACTCACAGAGTGTTTTAGCCTGTCCTTTCTTCCCCCACCTCTGCACGTTTTCTGCTTATAACAATTAATTGCTTCATCGCTGAAGGCAGGGCATAAATTCTCATGTACAGTGATGTGATCAGTGAGGCTTGTGGGATTAAGTCCTTGGGTCCACCAAAACTTTTCACAGGAGTGTAATTATGATCAGACATGCAGCTACATGAGTGTTTCAAGGGAAACACGTGCGATTGCTTATGATTTGTTGCAGTTTTTGAAATCAGAAAAATTGTTCAGGATCAAGTCAATGTGAGCTGCCTGGGCAGATACGCAACAGAATAAAACTGTTTAGGAAAATCACTTATAAGGGATTCTCCTGTTGATTCTTTACCTAGTCCCTCCTCAGTCCCCAAATCCTTTCTGAAGAAGTGATCTCCCTTCACCAGGCTTTATACTGTTGCCTTCCTGACCTGAGCCCCTCCTGCCACCTCTGCATTAGACCCAAACCTGAAGTTTCAGCCAAAGATGCTAAAATTTTAACCTGCACATCTCACTGTTTTTTCCTTGCAGCCCAAAGGACAAATAAGCACAAACATGAACTGAAGGTTTTATTAATGGTATACTTGTTCAACTAAGCCCTCCCATCAACCAAAAATTGGCAACCGGTGGTCTCCATGTTATTGCCAAGATGACCTGGCTGGGACAGCAGTTCCTGTGGTCCAAGAAACATCTTGTCCTCTCTTGAGGGCACACACCTCCCATGCTTTGTTCAGCTGTGTCCTGTTCCCTCTGCAGCTCAGGTGAAACACCAACCTGAGGCAGCTAACAGCTAACTGCAAGGCATGACCCAAACAACAGGCAGGCATGACAGCAGGGAATGCACATGAGGAATTCCCACCAGCAAAATGCAGCTTTTCATGCCAAGACCACTCAAGAAACAATTCATAAAAGATGCATTCCTCAAAGCAGCTCCTTTTGCAGAACCTCTCAGCCAGTCAATATGCTTTGTTGCCCAATGCATCCCCAGGTGCCACTTCTGACCTGCTCCCCAGCTCTGCCACTGAACTCAGCTTTCACATGAAATTTCCCACCTCACTGTCACAACTCCTGTACAGGAATCTGGCAGTGCTAGCCCACGCTGTGCCTGGCCAGGTGCCTGATGCTGCTGCAACCTCCCACATGCTTTTGATCTACATTTTCAACTGCTTTAGAGCCTTTCCCATTAATAGCTGCACCACAGAAGCAAACTGTCCTGCCTACACCCCTCAGGGCTGTGGGGTTTGGAGCAGAGCTTTCTCCAGGTGAACCCAGTTGCAATTACTGGATGAATGAGACATTCTAGCTGGGTAGTCCCTCAGCCTCTCTTCTGCTGAGAGCTGCAGCTCTGTTAAACACTTCCTGAGACTCTGGCTGTTGCTCTGGGCTTTTCTCCCGCTTCAC
>NW_008669139.1:111137-111457 GCF_000695815.1 Acanthisitta chloris
CACCCTAACTTTGGCTCCGGACCATCAGACGTAAGCCATGGGCTATGTAGCCCACGTTCTACTTCCCTTCATAATGTCTAAAAAAATAGCCTGCTGCACCAAATTATGCAAAAATCTCACTAATTGATTAGCTACTGCAAGCGGTGACTGCCAGGTAAGACAGACCTGAAAGGAGGTTGTAGCAAGATGGGGGTTGGTCTCTTCCCCCAGGGAACAAGTGACTGGATGAGAGGAAATGGCCTCAAGTTGTGCAAGGGTTGAGATCAGATATTAGGAATTATTTTTTTTGCTGTAAGGGTGGTCAAGCATTGGAACAGGCT
>NW_008669139.1:112034-113916 GCF_000695815.1 Acanthisitta chloris
CATCCCTGGAATTGCTCAAAAAGTGTCTAGATGGGGCACCTGGGGACATGGTTTAGTGGTGGACTTGGCATTACTGGGTTAATTGTTGGATTTGATGATCTTAGAGGCCTTTTCCAACCTAATTTACACTGTGATTCAACGATCGTATGAAAGACACCACAGTTGCACCATAAACAATGATCCTACACCATCAGCGAGATCTTCTAAAAATACTGGGAATGTACCTACATCTTCCCCTTGCAGGGTCTGTGCTGGCCCCTGTCCTCTTTGACTTCTGGGTTTTGAGCCAGCAGGATGAAATGCAGCTCTTGTGCCCTGTGCAAGATACTCCATGCCATGCATACCTGTGCTCAAACTAACCCGAGCTTGTGCGCACAGCATCCTGCTGATGGGCTGAAACCATCATGGGTATAACGAGAAACCTCCTTCATTGCACTGATTTTGCCCCGTTCTGATGGTATCATCATCTGCTGTTTCATGGGCTATGGGTAAAATCATTAAATCAGAGAAGGAGTCAACTAAGCTTGATTCAATAGCAAGCAATTTGCTTAATGAAGCAGAGTGCCAAACTGGGAAATATGCACTCCCCTTACTAAAAGCATAATACTAACTAAAGCAAGATTAATGAAAGAGGAAAACGTATATTTAACATTTCTCCATCAATCTGAAAATCAGACTTATTGTTCTAAATGCTTTTAGAAATTTCTGCTCCCTTCAGACCATGCTGAGTTTTGAATGAAAATGGATTGAGCTAGTTAGTATTTCAGCTTCTACATAGAAGGTGTAATTCCAGACCTGAAGAAGTGACCTTAAATATTACCTCTCCAGTTACGTGCTGCATAAAAATTTTGCTTTTTAAAAATGGGATTATTTCTCTACAGAGTGGCAGCTGCTTGCACAGTTGATTCTGCTGAGAATTTATGCCTGATCCACACAGAGAAAAGGAGCCTGGAATTAACCTCCTGCTCTCTGCTACTGGTAATTACCTTTGCCACTGAGCCGAGTGCTCCGGGCACAGAGCATCCAGGCAAGGCCCTGCCATCAGCAGCAATGGCATAAATCAAGATGTGACAGCATGAAGGGACAAATAAATCACCAGGAGAGAGATGACGTGGGGAAGGGTGAGAGCCATAAGCAATACAAGCACAGATGAATACGTGGCCAACACCAACTGTGCTGAAGCTGTTTTGGCTGGCATTAGTTGAACCTCTAGAGTTGAGCAGGGTTTGAGGTATAACCTGTGCTTTGAGGACAGGAAAAACGAGACACAGAGAAATTGAGTTCCCCAAGAACTTCAGGGGAGTAAGACATCCACTCCTGGTACAGGGTCTTGTTTAAGAAAGGTTCCCATGGAGAATTAGTGTCACAGCTAGACAGCTTAAAGACATCCCAGATATTCCTCTTCTGACACTGGCATGGGAAATTTATTTCATCCTTTACTATGCAAACATATCAGAAGCACTTCTACAGAAACAAGTTATTTTTGAACTTCTGCTGGTCTGTTTGAGGACAAAAAGAAATCTGTGTTAAGATGCATCACAGGTATTAATAAGGAAACATCCTAACTACTTTCTTGGAAAGTAACATGAAGAAGGAGCCTTTCATCTTATAACTATACATTGGAGGTGTGAAAATAGAGGAAATCTGCTTGGAATTTTGGTGGGGTTGGTTGGGTTAGGGTTGTTTTGGGGATATTTTTAGTGGAAGAGTGAATGAGCAGCAAAGAGGAATTTGGCTGAAGGTATCTCATGACAGCGGGTGGCTAAGATGCCTCAGTACTCCCATATGACATTTTGGTGAGATGATGTGGTTGGGTGGAAAGCAAAGTGAATGTAGCTTCTTCCCAGAAATCATCTCCACAGGTTTTATCTTTAATCTCTTT
>NW_008669139.1:113939-117580 GCF_000695815.1 Acanthisitta chloris
AATCCTGAGGTCAGCACAGCAGCCTGTACTGATGCCAAAACATGTAACCACGTCCTGGCCCTGCTCAGCAGAGGCAATAGCAAGCATCTCATTTCCTACAGGATCTTGAGCAGGCTCTGGCTTTAGTCATGTCCTCATTGCCGCCAAGCCACAAACACTGCATGGAAATACCTGCATTGGCCTGTGGGTTTCTCCAGCAGGGAGGGCGCAAGCGCAGAGCTGGGATGTTTTAGCAGGAAAGGGTAACTGCCAGGCAGCTTGGGAGTTAGAGAAATCTCTTTGCTGGAAAAAGTGAACATGCATAAATTAGCTTGTTCAGCTCTGCACCTCTTATCCCAGTGAGGCAATTAACTGGCTAGCTTTTATAGCATCAAGACATTTGTTTCTGGTTTGGTTTCTTGTCATGAACTTGAAGACCAGGACAGGCTCACATGTGGTGAACAGCAAATACCAATGATCATTACAAGGATAGAAGCCACATGAAATGGGGAAAGAAGAAACACAGCAACAACTGAGTGAAGAGAAACCATTAAACACCTGGGGGACAACAGGACCAGGATCCATTAAGAGGCCAACAGGGAGCCAATATAGTATAAAATAATTTTTTAAAAAAAAAGAACATAGAGCATTTTGAGCAAGATTCTCACTTTGTTTTTTGTCCCACAGCACTATTGAGGTCAACAGCTTGCAAAGTCCTAAAGAGCATCCAGTGGTTTTGTCAGTATTAGGTCTTGGGAAAATTTTGTTAATGAGGAATAGGAGGAGAGAGTGTTTTTAATTATTGTTCCTTTTTCATGTAGCTACTTTGAAGAACTGCTCCCTGAGAAACAGAAGTCCCCCTGGAAGCTGATAGCAGCTAAGAACATTAGAGCAAAAATCAAGAGGTGCTTCAGGAAACAACCCATGAGGGACACATATACTTTCACTGTGGAGAATACACCAACTGTTAATTATGGATAAAGGGGAATGCAGAGGTAAAGAAATCTGCCTCACTCATCTGCTTCCCTACTCCAGGAATATATTTCTTACACTACTTCCAACTTGCATATGATTTTGTGGAATCAAAATCCTGCCAGACTCCAGCTTTCTATGCCCTTCCCCCTGGTTCTTTTGGACAGAATTACAAAATGATGGGGTTAACAAAGCACAGAGCAGCTGCAATCTATTTGGATTTCACCGAAGGACTCGATACTGTCTCCTGGAAGCTTATGCTCCAAATTAATTCGGGTTGGCTCGGGCAGGAAAACACTGTCATGCTGATTGAAAACTGCCTGAGATGACTGTAAACGTGGGGTAATGACAGACAGTGATGCTCTTTACTGCAGGCACCATGGGGCTGAGAGCTGCCTGATGTAGTTCAACCTCCTCAGCCATTTGGGGAAAAGGGGAATCCAAGGAGCCCTGACAAAAAGTCCCAGATAAAGTTTTAAAGGGAATTACATCTAATTGGGCAGAGGTCAAGGGAGTTAAGAAACATTGCTAAAACAAGTCAACTTTTCCATGGGAAGGGTGAGGGAGGAGGGTCCTGTACCTGAGCAGAGATGGAAGTGCATGCAATGCTTAACAAAGGGGAAAAATCCAGGAGAGAGTGGTGTTAATGGAGGTCTTTCTTTCTCACTCAAAGGCAAGTACAATACTAATATTATTTGATTTAGCAGCTTGCAGCCACACAGCCATCCACAGAGCCAGGGGCTCTGTGTGTGCCAGATGTGTTCCCACCCATGCTGCAGCAGGGATTCACACCTTGCCAACATGAGGAACTTGACCAGAATAGTTATTGCAGAATAACCTATTGCACAGTCACCATTCTGGAATAGCTCCCTGCTCAGACTGTCTTCCGCAGTAATAGTCATTTCAGCGTGGAATAATTACTGCTCTCTTCCAGAGCAAAATAATTGCTCTAGAATACTCTCCCCCAGTAGGATTCAGAGGAGTGGCTGCTCCAGAGGAGCTCTTTTAAAATAGAACATTCTGGACAATTTTTCCTGGTAGGTAAGCCTCAAAATTCAAATGCTCTTGATCCATAGGCAGAAAAATCCATGTGGTGACAAGGGAAAAGAGTTTCATAGCTGATGCTATCCGAAGTCTGCTACCCTTCTCAGCATCAAAATCTGCACTGTTCCAGAAATCTGAGGGAATTTTGCTGCTTTGATAGAAGAGGACTTGATTATGGCCAGTTACATGGTTTTCCAGGAAAAAAGGGGGTTTATATTAAAAGCATTTTAATCACTTCAAGGTTTTGTTGGGTATTTCTTTTACCATTTAATTTCAACACATTTGAAGTGGTTTCGATTTGGAAGGGCAGGAAATTTAGACAGAAAGATAACAGCAAAGTGTTTGGGAAAGTTTAGGCTAAGGGGACACATACAGAATTATGGACAGGGAAACAGCTGGCATTTTCCCAAGGACTGTTAAAAATTGTTTTCTTTGACATCCCTGCTTCTTCACACACACATTTTCCAAATTCTCCAGCAGAACATAAAACTACAAGAACTTCCCAGTCATGTCATGCCCACTGTTTTCCAGGCCATGTACAACAATCTCACTTTCAGACTTTGTGGTATTTACAGAAAGAATCCCACGTGAAGCTATTCATCCTCCTCCTCCCTGTCTTTTAGGTGAAAATCTTTTAGGACCTGTACCTTCTCCTGATCCTGATTTGAAATATTCACCCAATGCAGTGATAGACATTTCCCAAAGCACCCAGTTGGCTAAGGAAGTCTGTTACTCAAAGGGCTTTAAAAAATGGTTTGGTCATTCAGCTGCTGGTGCTCTTCCAGTAATTAGGATCTTTCATCCAAAGCTCACAAAAACAAACTAATTCTGAGCTCCATCACCTCCCCAGAGTGAGCTGCGTGTCCTGGGAAGGGTTTTTGGCTCTTGGTAGGGGAGACTGTTCTCATCACTGCTTCAAGGACAGGACTTAAGCCTGATTGAATTCACTGCAGGGTTGATTCCAGTTCCTTCTTCCAAATCCAGAAGCCTCCTACCCATTTCTGTCCATACCAAGGTTAGAAATTTGGGCAAGGTAGAGATGGGATGCAGGACAGGGTGAACCAACCCCTCATGAAACTGAATGGGGATCCTTCACTGCTGAGTCCCCTGTGCTGCACAATTCCCTATCTCATCACTGGTACTCACCATCACTCAGCCCTCAATACATGGACATCTCCAGGGCAGAAAAAGCAACCTCCAGGAAAGACTGATTTCTAGTTCGATGCAGTCTCCATAACCAGCCAGTCTCTGAGGACATGAGGTTCAGCCTTCTCCATCTCTGTCTGCCTAATATGAAGCAGATGTCTTCTATTAATTAATTATTTACTGAGCAGTAACTATTCCATTTCTCTTCCATCAGTTTTCTTCTCTAGCTCAGACACAGAGAGGGCAGGCTGTGTTAAAAAGCCAGTTCCCATAGAAATGTATTGCACATAGAGCAATTCAAAGGCAGCAAAGTAGGAGGTAAGCAGGACAGTGCCTCTTCCCAGATGGGACACTTGACAGGGGCATGGCACATGTCTGTTGACTTGCCAAGTTACTTTAGCCTCTGTATTTTGGACTCAAATCCTTGCTCACACCTTGTCTGTTCACATCATAAACACCAAACAGGGGCCAATGTCTATGATTTTGGTGTTTAGCAGGAA
>NW_008669139.1:117598-149109 GCF_000695815.1 Acanthisitta chloris
GAGGGACTGTAACAGGGCAAAACTTTACAAAAGTTTCTCCTTACTTGCTTGCAATGATGCAGAGCTGAGCATTGTCAAGCCAAAACCAAATTCCCATGCCTGGCACAAACTCATACAAAAACAATCTGAATGGACTTTCAAAGAGAATGAGGGCAAAGCCAGACCTTGTGCTCTGAGCCACAAGGACATATGGGTTAAGCTGATGTGGCATAAAGCACTATGACTTCTGTTAGCATGATTTTACAACGAAACCCATAATTGTACACCTCTTTGGAGCCAGGTTCACAAAAATTCAAAAGCAATGACCACTGAGGCCTTTGGTGTCACATCACCCCATCTCCTACAGGATGGTGCACAGGGATCATGGCAGTAATGAAGCCGTGCCTAGGGTATCATGACAGAAATACATGAGTGACTTAGGCAGCACAGTGACTGAGCACCACGTAAGGGTCCCAGGCACAGAGCAGCATTATCCCTGAAAACTGGACGGGCATGCCCTCTGTTCTTTGTCCACCCTGAATTCCCACAAGGAACTCAAACATTTGCCACAAAAGCTTTCTGTGTGAGTTGTGTCACTCTGAGCTGACACAGATACAACCCCACAACTCTGGATCCAGGTGGTAAATACTCCACTCAGGGTGCAGAGATCAAACATTATTCATGGTAAACATCCCATTTTTCTGGTGGTGGTTGCAGTACATTAGAGACAACCCTCAAAGCAAGAGGCTGCAGCCTCTGCTCTGCTCCTGGCACAGTATCCTCATCCCTTTGCTCCCGAGAATCTCAAGTGGGAGAGGAGAGCACCCAGCAGCTGGAACACACTGCTCAGGACCCCTGAACTTGGGATCTCTGTATTCCAGTCTGACATGTTACATCCCAGTTCAATCAAGACAGCTTACATCTCTCTGGGCTGTGCATTTAAAAAAATACAATTATACTTATGCATTATTTATAGAAAAGGGATGAGATTTAAATTCTGCCTGGGTCCCAGCCACCACATTGCATCTTTCTAATGGTTTCCCAATAGAAAAATTTTCCTGTTCTGGCTGCCTGACTCTCCTTTCCCTTTCCCCTTGATACTAAAGGATCTTAGAAGCTTAGAAAGCCATAGCCATGCTAATTCTGTAATACACTGGAACTCTCCTTTTGCATCATCCTAAGGGGGACTTACTCTAATGTGGTTCTTGGAAATAATTTCTCCCCTCATAAAACACCCCAAATTGTAAACCTTCCAATGAACTCCCTACATTAAGGCATTTTGAAAGTTTTATTTTACGTCATAATAAACAACTCCAGTCTTTACAGAGCTTTTCATCCCCAAGGATCCCAGAGTGCTCTCAGCCACTGCACATCAACTTCAGACAGGGATGACTCCATCACACTGTGAAAAGGCAGCAGATCCCAGAGCTAGAGCCAGCTGTGTGAGCAGGACTGTGTGAGAGGCTCTGAAGCAAAGGGAGAGCAGCATCTGTGCAGCATCTCTGCAGCTCAGCTGGGGCACTAGTCCTGTTACAATGCTCAAGCAGGAAGGGTGCATGTCATCCAGTTCTGGAACATAGTGAAATGACAGTCTAGTAGGTGGTTACCAAGAAGCAAGCTATCAACTGAGGGATGGATTAAGTAATAGCTAACAGCATTGACTGGCCCTTGATAGGAGAGAGCCAATGGACACAAGCTACAAGACGAGAAATTATAATTAAAGTTAAAAAAGACACTATAAAGGTGGTTAAATATCACAAATAGGTTGTCCAGAGGGGTTGTGGCTTCTCCACTCTGGGACTGAGTCCCTGAATTCAGCTGGATGAAGGCCTGAGCAACCTGGTTTTGCTGGGACCTGCTTTGTGCAGGGCATTGAATGGGAGAGGTGTCACGGACTCAACCGGAATTCTTCCATGGTGTAGTTTGGCACAATAACTTAAAGCATGAGTGGTGTTTGTTTAAATTAACACATCAACTGCTGAGTTGCAGCAGCTTTCACAGCTGCTAGCTAAAGGCCTAGCAACCTCCAGCCAACACCAGAAACAGTAATGCCTCAAGTTGCACCAGTGAGAGTCTGTAGAAACCCCACTGTTCTGGTAATTTCACTGAAAACTGAGTTGACTGCTCTGTCTCATCCTGGCAGCTGTTGAGCAGAATGGAGCATCAGGCCCAGTGCAGCAAAGGTTTCCAAACTTGGGTGTTCCCTGCCTTCAGTCCCATATTTTCTAGATTAAAGCCAAGCAATGTCATTAACTGTTCCTCACAGCAACCAGACACTCATGATTCTCATTAATCTGGACCCACTCCAGTTCATCAGTATTAGGACTGAAGAGCAATGCCCAAACCTGGCTTTCAGTACACTGTGCTTCAGAGCTCGCTGACGCCCGGTGTAGCCACCTCCTTTATCTCAGATACAGCTTTCCTAGGAAACTGGCCCAGAAAGCTCTTACAAGGCAGACCAATGGCGTCACACTGTCCCACTTGGATTAGCCTTCCATAGCTTCCAGATGTTTCTCCATCGCGCCGCAGCCTCAGCCTCACCAGCTGCTGCCTCCTCTTCAGGAATCTGTGCACTAGATCACACCTTCTTGCTCATGTCTTCACTGAAATTTGTCTTGCTGACAGCAGGTTTGTGGTTAACTCCTTCTGAAAAGTTATATTTCCTCCCCAGGGGGTTTTGCATCCTAAGCAGGGAATGACAACTAAACCTCAGGTGGAACATAGCAAGACAGGGAGACTCCACCACTGCCTGGGGGTCTGCTTTAATAGTTAACTTCCAGCTAACCACTTCAGCTCACAGTAGATACTCAGGGGGTTACAGCATGATGTAAAGACTTGGTAGCTCGACAGCAGCTATAGGCAAAGTCATTGCGCAAACGGAGTCTTCCGGGGCTGGGAGCCAGGGAGTGTGGAACTCAATATGGAAGATATCACTGTATGGTTTGTTGATATCACTATGTTTTATATTCTGTTTCATCACAGTCTGAAAAGACTTTTTTAACCCACTGCTCCCACTGTGATCTGCAGTCACTCACCTTGTGGCGCTCATCCTAATGGAATCTTCACTTGGATTCAGGTTCTGCTTGGACTTAGAAATGCACAGTTTGGGGGTTCAATATTTTTTTTTAATCTTTAGGTACCACTGGGAAGCAAATAACCCAACAGTCCCTATGGCTATGAAGCACTTTTAAGCAAACTGCAGCTCTGAATTACTGAGGCAGCATCTCTCTGCTATAGGGCAGAGAGACCTGGGGCAAACAATGTAGGTATCTACAGATTGAACAAAACCCCTGTAACCTATTAACTTTAGACAAAGGTCTGGCAAGTTCCAGCTCTTTGCACAGCAGCTTGTAAACTGCAGTTACCAGCTCTGTTAAATAAGCTGAAAAACCTATTGCTATAGCTCACACCTAGCAAACATGCAGGACAGAAAACACACAATGCAAAGGTGAATTGAAGAACAACTTTTTGTTTAAAGTTTTTCCCCATGTAGCGTAAATAATGGTCAGGCCATTTTTAACTTGTAAGACCAGAATGTACAAAAATCACAAAAACTTTTCAACTTACAACACTTCATGGTGATAGGAATGCCATTGCTCTCGTCATCATAGCAACTGAACACACACCACTGCATAGCAGAAATGGGGAAAATAAGAAACTTTCCACCAGAAAGTAATGAAAAGAAAGTTAATTACAGAACTTGTAGAAAAATAGTTGTTGAAGTTCAGCCAGAAAACTTTCTTTTTGGACCTGGTTAAGTCCCTTTCCTAAGGGAAGCATTATTTTTTTTGATGCAGAGGCTCAAGTCTTTATTTTTAGAGCACATCATAGTCGATGAGTTTAGCACTTTCACATTTGCACCAACAGCCTATTAATATTTTTTTCTCAGACCTTCTGTAACACCACATGGTAATTCGTTCACTTAATAATAATTGCGTAAATTGTCATGCCTGTCATTAAACTGATTTTACCCTGAATAACCTCTTGGATTTGGCAAGTGAGACTCAGCTATTCCACACTGTGCATTAACTGTATGACCTCCTTGTTTCCTTTCAACCCTTCTTGTTCAGTGGTGTGTTCAGCACCGTGATCATAGCTGTCTTCATGCAGAAGAGGATGGAGACCTGTGTGCAGAGGAGCTCAACAGGCTGGAGATACCAGCTAGTGGGAACGTCACAACGTTTTACAAAGGCAAATGCAAAGCCCTTCACCTGGGAGGAATAACCCCATGCACCAGGACATGATGGTAACTGAACAGCTGGACAACATCTTTGCAGAAAATGTCCTGGTGGAGAAGTTCCCCATGACCTAACAACGAGCCCTTGCAGCAAGGAAGGCCAACAGCTACATTAGGAAGGACATTGCCTGCAAGTCAAAGGAGATGGTCCTTTCCCTCTGCTCAGCACTGGTAAGACACACCTTAAGTGCTGAGTCCTGTTCTGGGCTTCTCAGCAAGAGACAGACATGAACATACTGAGGTGGATCCAGCAGAGGCCACCAGGACAGCCAGGGGCTGGAGAATGTAGAGGCTGGGCCAGCTGGGCCTGCTGCCCTGGAGTGGGAAGGCTTCAGAGGACCATCTTGGAGAAGAGAAGGCTTCAGGGGGACTTTATTGCACTACCTAATGAGAAGGTGCAGAGAAGATGGAGCCAATGTCTTTCTGGGGTTGCACAGCAATAGGACAAGAGGCAGCAGCCACTAGCTGCAACATAGGACACACCTGCCAGATTTTAGGAAAAAGTCATCACCCTGAAGGTGGTCACACACAGGGACCAACAATTTGTGTCATTGCCATCCCTAGAGACAAGCAAAACATGACTGCATAAGGCCAGGAGAAACTTGATCTAAATTTGGCCCTGCACTGAGCAGGAGGTTAGATGACCCGGAGTATCCCTTCCAGCCTGAATTATTCTGATTCTCTGATTCATACCTTTCACCAAGCTACTTTTTTTATAACATACCTGAGTCATTCAAAGCATCACATCCAAACCGCTGAATCACATCTCTGTAACACACGCTAAACTGACCTAGCATTTGATCCTAAAAATGCCTTGCAGCAAAGAAATGAGACTGGACTTTCAGTTCTTGTTAAGTATTTATAGCAGGGAGTAATACATTTGTTAAGCCCTTGAGACAAAGGCTGAATCTGTCTTTGCACAGAAGAGCACACTGGCATCACTGCTATTATAGCGACAGGAAAGTGTTGGGCTCTGTGGGGAGATACAAACCCAGATTAACACTTTAAATCATCACAAAAGGGTGTGGAGTCCCATCAAATGCTCTGCAGTCAAGGCAGACAAAAGCCCATCAGGCACAACTGAACACCTTGATCGCAGTGTCAATACTGAAGAGTTAACAAGCAAATGTTACACACCAGCAGGGCAGAGGGAAAGGCTCTGGAGAGGGCAGGACACAGGTCATTGACAAGGGAGCCAGGAAACGTTTGGAGGAGCTGAGTGGCTCTGGAGTAAGGCAGCCCATAGTAGCTCCACAAAGAAGACATTGTCGGGGGCTTTTCCACTGCTCCAACTGAAGCGAAATGAATAGAAACCAGCGTTAGACAAATTTACTAGACAGTTTGGCTTTTTGTTATTTGATTTTCCAAGGGTGGGGAGTTAATTTATTTTACTATTTTTAAAGCCTCTTTCCTCTCCCTTCCTCCACAAGAAAACCTCCACAAACCACAGAGTGATAGCAATAGCTATAAATGAGTACAAGAGCTTACCAAAGGTTTGTGGTGGATTCTCTTTCATTGTCAAATTTTAAACCGAGATCGGAGAACTTCTTAGAAATGATGCTGTGTTTTAAAGAGGGATTAATTCTAGGAAGTCCAGTGGCTGATTATACCAGATCATTTGACCAGATAGCAAAGATTTATTCTGGTTCACAAGCAAGGGTTATATTGTTGACAGGGAGATGCAATGTGAGAAGAGGGAGTATGGGGGGACCAAGCACTGAGAGCAGAAACAACCACACATCCCCTGAAGAAAACAGCATCCTCAGTGGGAGGAATGAACTATCTGAGAAACAAAAAGCTGGGAAATGGTGGATGAAAAGCTGGATATGATCCAGCAATATGCATTTGCAACCCAGAAAGCCACTCGTATCACATCAAAAGCAGCATGGCTAGCAGGCTGAGCAAGGTGATTCTGCCTCTCTACTCCATTCCCATGAGACCCCATGGGGAGTGCTGCCTCCAGCTCTGGGGTCCCCAGCACAGGAAAGACATGGACCTGTTGAAGCAGGTTCAGAGGAGGCTACAAATATACTCAGAGCTGGAGCACCTCAGCTATGAAGATAGGCTGAGAAAGCTGGTGTTGTTCAGCCTGGAGAAGAGAAGGCTCTGGGGAGACCTTACAGCACCTTCCAGTACCTAAAGGCAGCTTATGAAAATGATGGGGACAGACTTTTCTGCAGGGGCTGTAGTGATACAAGAAGGGGCAATGGGTTTAAACCAAGAGAGAGTAGCTTTTGATTAGACATAAGGAAGTTTTGCCTGGAGAAGGTTGCATGGAAACCTTATAGCATCCTTTCAGTATCTGGAAGGGCTACAGGGAAGCTGGAGAGGGACTCTTTGTTAGGAACTGCAGTGATAGGGCAAGGGGTAGTGGATTCAAACTGAAGAAGGGGAAATTCAGGTTAGATATTAGGGAAAAGTTCTTTACTGTCAGGGTGGTGAGACACTGGAACAGGTTGTCCTGAGATACAGTGGATGCTCCAATCCTAGCAGGTTGGATAGCACCTTGAGCAACCTGGTCTAGAGGGGAGGTGTCCCTGCCCAGGGCAGGGGGTTGGGACTAGATGATCTATAAGGTCTATTCCAAGCCCTAAAATTCTAAGATTTTTTTTCTGCACATAGTGCTAAAGTGAAAAGTTGTCACTTTCACTTAGTGCTGCAGTAAAAGTTTTTTAGCACTTAGTGCTGTGGTCTAGTTGACAAGGTGGTGATTGGTCAAAGGCTGGACCTGATGACCTTGAAACCTAAAGGATTCTATGATTTTGTGATACTAGAAGGGTGGTGAGACACTGGCACAGGTTGCCCAGAGAAGCTGTGGCTGCCCCATCCCTGGAAGTGTTCAAGGCCAGTGTCCCTGCCCATGGCATGGGGTTGGGAACTAGATGACCGATCACCACCTTGTCCACTACACCAGAGCAGAAATTCCTAAAACCTTAGGAATTCCTTGCGCCCCATTCCTGGCCCAGGGGCGGGCGGCAGGCGCCACCTAGCGGCGCTCGGGCTGCCCTGCTGCTGAGTGTGTCGATCCTGCGGTGGAACCTCGAGGAGATCCTGGCAAATTTATCCTCCCGCTGATCTTCTGCGAAACGCAGGGGATGTATCTGCTTCATCAGCCGCTGTGGCATCTCTTACTGAAAATCAATAAGATGCTTTAAAGCTTTTCCCCTGTCTTCTCAAGTTTCACCAACAACTTCAAGAGAGTATCAGGCTTGGTGGTACATATACTAGTATACCTATATTTCTCTATGTTTCTCCTATATTTCGCTTGCTTGAGGGTATTTCATATTCACAAAATTAAAACGAATAACTATTGTAGTATCCATCTCACTCAAGAGCAAATTACAGGGAGAAATGTACAACCAAAATGCACCATCAGCCCTCCCCACCTATTTCCATTCACTGCTGCAGATCTTCCATGAGCCTGGCTAGGATCTTTTCCACATCAGATTTCTCTTGAGCACAAGGGTATAAATAAGGTATAAAAAGGTACAGAAGAGGTATGAATAAGATCTTTCTGTTAGTGCTTCCTCCCCTGTCATTTATTTGAGGAGGGCTTTTGTCTTGACATCAGATACCCAAAAGGATCTCATTTTCAGAGTACAAAGGATTTTCTGAGGAAAAAGCTCCTCAGTGGTTTAGGTAAACCTCAAATTAAATCATATTGAGTCACTAAGGGATTAACCACAGAATTTGATGGATAACTGGTTGGGACTAAAGACAGGGATGTGCATGTATTCCTCTCAATTTTGAAGAGTCATCCTAAGAATGTATTTTCTGCTGAAATATTGTGATTTATAGAACAGCATACACAGTTCCCTGTGATAAGAACACATAGGAAAGGACAAAAAAATTCTGCTCTTAGGAGCAGAGACTGCACAGGGTCCACAGTGGAGCTGGTGTAGCTATGACAGAGGAAGGTAAGAGTGGAGCTTGATGAAGGCTGCTAATGACTTGAGTTTACACAGACCAAGCACTGAAAACCATCCAGTGAGGAGACATTCATTGGAAGGATTAATGGTTGCTGTATTTCAGCTCCACTTCCACCAGTGCAAAGCAAAGTTCTGAGAAACTGAAGTGCAACAAGGACCCCATAAATCTTTCCTACTTGGTCCTGCATATCAAGTAAGGGATAGAGAAAAGGGAAAGGTTGGGGGATGGGAAAGATGGAGAAGAAAAACATGCTGATTTTCTCACTACTTTGGGAGTAGATGTAAGAGGTTTTGGGTTTTTTTCCACACATTTACAAATCTAGAGTAGGCTGCAGAGATCCCCGGGTTTTCTGCACAACAGGTTGCTAGTTACCATCTTAATTTAGTAAGATCCTTAAGACTTTCCTTTTTTGCAATTGTTTTGTTGCTCATCTCCCAGTTGCCCTTCAGCTCCTTGCAGAAGGTCTCCTTAGGATGGAGTCTGAAGATCTTGCTTAATCAAGGATGTGAAAATGCAGTTAGAAACTACCAGGAAGGAACTTGGATGACTCTTGGGCTGGAGCTAAGACAAAAGGAGGGGGAGGGAGAATCTGCAGCCACCCCCAACATGCATGGGGGACCTGACATCTCAAGCTGCTGGCTGCAGCTTTCCCTGAGACATAAATCAGGCTATTCATGAAGGGGCTGCTCTGCCAATATACATAGAGAGAAATACTAGACGGAAAGCGGCAAATCTGAATTAGATCCATCTCTAGCATAGCAGAAATCCTTTACGCCAGTTAGATGAGAGAAACTGATGTTTGCAAACCACAGAAGATTTGGCAAGGGTAAAATTGTACATGCTAATGAGCCCCCAAAGAATTTTGACCTGTGAAGGATATTTAACTACTGAGAGATTTATATCAAATAATACACAAAAACGGAAGTGAGCACAGACTATGGGGAATTAGAAACACACTACAAACATCCGTATGCTCACATCAACGTTGAGAAATAATTCAAGAAAATACCAGAAACACTTTTCAATATATAAGCAGAGAGAAAATAAGAATCCTTAGACAGAGAAACTGCTCATTCTGGTCTGTCACTGTCTGCGTTCAGTATTTAAAAGCCTTATCACTACAAAATACTGTACTAGGTCCTTCCACAGAGAGATTCTGCTCTGGAGAACTTCTTACCTGCCCAGGCACTGTCAAGGAGCTTTTATGTTACAGTGTCACAACAGCCAAGTGATGTATTATTGATAGACTAGGCATTAACTGGACACAGATTTCTCAAGCCTCAGATTGATGAAACAACCCCAAGGTTGTCCAGATCTCTCCCTACCACTAAGCAGATGTGTTCACCCTTTAAATGACACTTCACCAAAATAGTTTGCAATAAAACTCCTTCTATATTAATTCTTTTCAGACAGTGATTTCATTAAGTCAGAGGTTTTCCCAACCACCTTTCTGCCCACCTGCGTTAGCAGCCTGATGTAAAAGAAGATTCCATCCAGTGAAGCCACAGCAGTATCTCCATTATCTACTATTAGTGCCCTTCTCTCTGCATGTATTTGTGAATAATGCACAAATTCACATCTATAATAAAAAATTACCCTCATCTGTCACAAGGGAAGTGTAAGAAAAAACCTCTTTTATTGCTGTGAGTGGCCAAACACTGACACAGCTGGTAGAGAGATCATTCAAGAGAGGATGCAGAGAGATGGTGGCATCTTCATCCTTGGAGATGCTCAAAACCTGATCAGACACAGCCCTTGGGAACCAGCTCTTAACAGGCAGCTGGGCTATGCAACCTCAGGGGGTCCCTTCCAGCCTCAGCTCCTCCAAGGTTTGAATTTGGCTTGTGCCTACACACCAACCAAACTGGCCAAACACCCTGTGTGGTGATGGGTACCACTGTTTTGCTTCCCTCCTACATCAAGGCAAGAGCCTCCAAAAAAACCCCAAACCCTCATTTTTCCTTTAGATTGTAATGATACTGAGACATAATGGCTATAAATGTGTAATAAAGACCCACAAGAGTGCAATTTCTCTGATATAACCAACATATGTCAGCAAAGACAATGCTGGGTCCAGAGATCAGTCTCTTTCTTGGGCATTCAGGTAAATATGATCAAGGGCACTTGCCAATGTCCACATTTAATTCACAAATTCAACCCTTGACTTCTCTGCTGTTTGGTTTGACCACACTGTTGCACAACACTCCTATTCATCCTAAGTAAGCCTGTCATTGAAGGAAATTCTTAAAAGCAAAAGCCACTTTTAAAGCTTTTTACCTGATCCTTGGTTTTAAGCAAAAGAAGGAAAAATCTGCAACCCAACGTAGGTTATTTTAAAAGTATGTCACGGCAGGAGGTTGTTTTCAGCCATCTGTTGAAACACTTAGACACCAGGAAGTAGATTCAACATTTGTATGTTCCCAAATCCTGCTTGAAAGCAGCCCGGAGACTACTTTCACTGAGCTCTGTGCAATAGGACCTCTGCATACTTTGGGTCTGGATCTTCTCTGGTACACATTTCTGTAAGTGCCAACCATAGCTGGGTCAAGGCGAGCGCTGAAGCTTCTGAAACAGTAACGATACCAGTTCTATTTGAGATAGCTCAGTTATTTCCAAGGACATGTACAGGACACTTTGCTGCCTCAGGTGCTCTCTGCCTTCCCACCCAGGCTGCTGAGGCTTCAGATGCTGAGTTAACTGTAAATCATTAACAACTTTTTAAAAGCATATTGTTGGAAAAGCTGAAGACTTAGAAGTCTGCTGGGCACTGAGGTTAACTTTGTGAAGAATATTAGGATTACAGAGGAATATGTAAAATGTTTCAGAATTGGGAGCAAGGGGCACAGCCAGGCATAAAATCATCTCTGGAATCATTTCAGACATCTTTTCTCCCTTAACTTGGACTAAGACCAAAAATATATCCTTCCTAAGGTTATTGCTGTTTGGATCTCTTCAGATCTATAGATCTTAATCTTTCCATTAGTTCCATATAAGAAAGAGTACACAGCTCCCCTTTGTTCACCTAAAGTACAGTAGTTAGAAGGAATGGTTCAGCACAATTCACTACCCCAGGGATCAGTCCCCCATTTGTCAAGAGAATCTCTGCAAAAACTACCACCCCACCAAATCTCACACAACCCACCACCTCAAGGATTAGTCCTTCACCTGCCCCAGACATTTCAGTTATAATACTCAGCTCATCAGCATCCAGCTCTGTGCCTGGCACCTCATGGGAACAGCAATAAATTAACACTAAATAGGCAAAAGTAACAGAAAAATAATAGAGAGATTAGGTTTCAAAATGATACTTTTATTATAACTAAACAGAGGACACAAGCTCCAATTAACATAAAAATTTTATACTGCGTTATGGCAAACACAGGAGCAGTATGCTCAGAGCACAAATAACCTCCAACATAAAAATTTATAACATGGGCTGAAATTCTTCAACTGAAAAGCGAAACTCGGAATACACACAAAGAACAGAATACGGGCTTATTCTTTAATTAAATATACTCAATTATTTGAGATTAACAACTTAAAAGCATTTAAATACATGCTGAAGTAGCTGAAGTTTAAATTATTCACAAGGTATGCAGATAAAAAGTTATAAGAAGCATTTTGGAGTTGTATAAAAGATGTAATTTTTTCCCCCAGACAAAGCCTACCTACGTGTAAGGCGCAATCCTGGCAAGAGACTCTTCTCTACCTGCATGCAGCTCTGCTGACAAACTCCTACTGAATCAGCCTTCTGGTACTGAACCCACAGGCAGATTTACTCTCACAGCATGCAGTCAGTGATGAAAATCTCTGTAAAAACCATCTTTTGAACCAAGATGAAACGGAAACAAGTTTTTCAATAAAATAGGTCCTATAACCTGCTTGTTTTGAAGGGGAAAAAGAAATTACATCCTACTCTACTTCTCTTTCCTGTTGCTAAACGTTTTTTTTAAAGAAGCTTTTTGTTTTACATTTCCCCCCCCGAATAGTTTATAGTCAAAATCTGTCTTATTTGAATCTACAACAACCTCAACAATGGTCTTATCAATCACCTAACTCTGAGCTCAGAGGCTTTGCCTGTGTAAGTCACAAAGTCATGAAAATCTCACATATCCTTTAACTATTTCAAGAAATATTTACATCTCCTGATAAAATATTCATTCAGGAAAAAGTTCTGCAGTTACTGTACACTTGGAAGTCATCCTTTCTCCAAAAGTACTGCAGCTCCTGTTTTTTTGGTGAACACAAAAGACAACCAAGCATTTTATCTGAAGCTAGTCCTCAAGCCACTGATCTGCCAGAGTTGTCTGTATCGCCAGGACAGAGCTGCTTGGGGAGGTTCAAAATTGGGTCAAAGTGGACCACTGAGGGCTTCCTAATCTTTTAAAGCTTGCAGAACATGTGTTGTTCCAGTCCAGCTGTTAGGGGTTTGCCTACTTTCAACAGCAGAAGGAAGCTATTCCCCGTGACAATCCTTTGCTACGGTTGATGCATCTGTCCTTTAAAAGCCTTAGAGAACAACGGAAAACTGGTATTTGTGACTGACATTTAAATGAATTTTATGTAACCTGTAAAGATCTCACAATACACCAAATTTCAAACAAGTCCAAAAGCTAAAAATGTTCCAAAATGTATCACAATTATTTTAATCAGGATGTTTTCATAAAATCAAAAAAAAATAGCTACTTTTGGCTCCCTTGTTATTAATCCACAGAAAATTTAAGTGAACAGTAAACACAGAACAGCAGCAAAGTGTCTTAAACTCCCATATACTACAATCAGCTAGATTACTGTAAAGACAGTTAAAGCTCTGTAAAACTTCAATCAATAAATCTTTGAAAACAGCTTTTTCTGCTACTTCCCTGTTTTAAATCTTCAAGCATTCCAGTGCATATGGTTCTTGGGTTTTTGATATTCCATGAAAGGTAGCAGGCAGTTTTTGAGTATCTTTACCATGTTTCAGGAATGTCAAGTAATTTTGTTATACATTGTTTTCCAACTGGAAATATGCAACTGCAAAATTTAGCATACTTCGAAGCCCATCAACTCTAACTGAACATTATACAATGCAAAAGGAGTTTCTAGGTTGTATTTTTGTGAAATTAGTTTTACTCTCGCCATTTCATCCAAGATAAGTGCTGGCCTAAAAAAAGCACCTAGTGAAGTCCAATCTTCAAACATCTACAAAGTGACTTCCAAGTTAACCTTGATTTAGGAGGAAGAGAATAGCCCCTTGTTCAGGGATACACGAACCACAAAGATCAGAGTGATCTGAAACCTCAGCTTCGTCACAACAATTTTACACTTCAGGTACAATTACAGTAATTCTCAGGAGGATCTTGCTGTAAGCAGCTTTCTTTGCAAACTGTACAGAATATGAACTAAATAGTTGAACTAAAAAACTTTCCTAGAACATCTCACTGTACATATTGCTTTGGAAACAACTAAATACAATGGTCCATCATGCAAGCCATGAGACTGTCAAAACTTCTTTTGTTCCACTAATTTCAAATAAGTTTGTACAAATAATTTAGCCAATCTAGATAAATACTGCACATGGAATTATGCTGAAATATGCTTGGGAGTCAACATTTCCTATGAAAATATACACCTAGGACTAAAAGCCATATTGCTTTGGAAACAACTAAATACAATGGTCCATCATGCAAGCCATGAGACTGTCAAAACTTCTTTTGTTCCACTAATTTCAAATAAGTTTGTACAAATAATTTAGCCAATCTAGATAAATACTGCACATGGAATTATGCTGAAATATGCTTGGGAGTCAACATTTCCTATGAAAATATACACCTAGGACTAAAAGCATTGAGTACTAACTGCCCACCTCAATATCACTGTGTACAGTGCCATTGCAAGATGTGCTCTCTATAGTGTCCATGAAATCAAGAATGTTCATACATTTTTTTAATACTGGGTGCAAAATAAAAATACAATAAAAAACCCAAACCACAACCCTGCTGGCTCAAGCCACACTGTGTGGCTTTCAAGAAGCCACACGAAGATTTCAAGAAAACCGGAAAATTTAGGCTACCAAGAATTATGGAACATCCCAGAGTTAGTAGTTTTAAAACTTTAAAATTTACTACGAAGAAGAAGCATTAATGAGCAGACCTTGACCTACTGCCAGTACTTAGTCACACAGTTGAAGACAGTGACTACAAGCAATAAATTAGAAAAACAATGATGTAATCAAAGCACTGGCAATACCAGACATGACTTGTTGACTGCACAGTAAGCAAAGCCATGAGATGAACCTATTTATGTACTCTGACTATACTTGGTTAATGATTTTATACCTGAGATGGAAATTGAGAGGTAAGAAAACTAGTTATGGTGTAAATAATTATCAGATGGAAAACAAGCATGTGAAGGTAACTGCATTTTAAAAAAATATATGCAAAAAGATCAAAACTCACGTTTTCCCCTTATGGTTATTTTAATTTTGCTATTTAGACAAACACTTTAACTCACTTTACCATGTGACAGACTGTGTTCTGAAACTATTTAAAAGGCTCCTGTGATTCCAATGCTTTAGTAATTCATGGAGTTTTGAGTAGAAGCAACATACTCTACTCCCCAGTCTTAAGAAATTTAAGGCACCCATAAGTAGCAAACTTCATGCCAAGTTACCATCCTAGGGAAAAATAAATCTGATTTTTCCCTTCAACAGAAAAACACAATAACCATGAATTCATAAAAGTGATCAGAATGCCACATTCTCTGTCAGTGAGGCAACAACTTAGTGATATTTAGCTTAAAAACCCTCTATTTATAGAGCTACTACTGAAGCCACAGAATCTTCACCAACAGATTATAAAATATGTAATATTGTGACAGAACAGAAAATTTGTATTAAATTTTGAAAAAGCTAAAAAGATAGAAGCAGAGCAAGGTTGGGCCCGTGTAATGATGAAAGGGAAACATTATTCCTTGATAGATACACTTACTTTATACAGCAAACTTCCAAGTTTAATGGATCACTGTACCACAACAATGAGTGCAAATACATGTTTTTGTAGGCAGGAGCACTGCTAAAGAAGCATATTTGTTTTCATCAGTATGGAATGACAGTAAATCACTACTCTGATGAACGGGAATTTCATTCCATATGTCGGAAAACATATCTATGATTTATTACCAGAATCAGCTCAAAACACTTCCCGTAATCACAAAGCTCAAGTAATATGTAGCCATTAGATACAGAAAGATATACAAGATTTTGGTTACAACTGCAGTTAGCTTCAGATTCTGAAGCCTAATTCTTTGCTTCTGCAGCTTCTTTATCATGCTTTTCCTTGGCTTTCTCTTTTTCTTCCAGTTTTTCTTCTTTTTGAAGCAGTGACATAATCTCAGCAACCTGATTGGTGCCAATATCAATATCTTCTTTGTCGATCAATTCCACTACCTACATGAACATAAAATGAAATTGAGAAACCATTTTTTGCAAGATTGAGGCATTTTCACATAATGAATTTTTTTAAAACAGAAGTAGTAATCAGTTCTCATATTCAAGAAAAACAGCATTTTTCTTAGGCAAAAGAAATTCAAACCACAACCAGTACCTTGAACATATCCAGAGGATTAAAAAAAAAAGCTAAAATGTAAAGCAAATGATACAGAATTTTTGACCTTTGTGTGTGCAACACATAAAGATTAACATTTTCAAGCATTAGTATAACCGAGCCATTTATTTCACCTGGTCCAATGGAAAGCTCAGACTCAGTATTTGTTGAAACAGTATTTAAGACATAAATTTATAGGCTTAATTTTATCAAAAAAACCCCTACTGGACTAAATACGCACAAAGTTATAAAAACGTAAAAGTAGAGGGGGGTGGGCCTTTCAGACAACAAAGTGAAAAAAATAATTTAGTAGGTGATTCCAAATTCTTTTACATAGCTTTTTGTACAAATCTATTCTTGGCATACCTCCGCCAGTTCCTAGAATTATTCTGCAATATATGCAGAATTCAGAAGTACATTTTATCTGCGTTGCTAAATGTACAATGTCTGCTTAGAGCAACAGGGAAGATAATCACCACTGGGAGAACTTCAGTAGAGAGGAAAAATGTGTTTCAAAAGGCTGATAAGTGATTTCTGTCTGGCCATAGTTGAAATGCTATTTCTGTACTAAGTCAGAAAATTACTTGCAAGGAAATAAGTTTCAGGACATCTCTAAATTTACCACTAAAAAAAAAAGAAACAACAAACTGAAGACGAAATGCAGAGAAAATCTGAGAATGTTCTGCAAAATGAGAAAACGGGACAAAGCAGGCAACAAACACAGGTTATTTACAATGGACTTAAAGCACAACTGATGGTCTGATGTCTTGCAAGCACAGGAAATACAGGTCTCAGTGAAACACCTAAGGGATATAAGTAGGCAAGAGAAGCTGCTGTCTTCTGTTGACATAGAAGATATCTATGTGTGTTTTGTCAAGACTTTGGCTTACAGGGGTATTCCTAAAGTACTAGTTCTACTCTCTCCCATTTGTAAGTAGCAACAAAATTGCCATATTTTACAGAACTTGACACAGACATACAGGAAAACCTACAGCTTTAAAAGGTAACATGGGTAACAGACACAGGAAAAAGATATAATTTTTTTTTCTAAAACAAAGAGCCACAGCAATTCTCAAGACACTAATATATATTATAAATCTATTTACAATATATTACAAAACCCCTCACTGGCATCAAGCAAAGGCTCTTGCAAAATACAACACTCTGAATTTAAGTCAAAACAAGTCCAATATTAGAAGGATGTTTACCCTTATTTTCTTTAAGTACTCCACAGACTTACCTTAACAACGTTATCTATATCAATTTTGCCATCCTTGTTTTCATCTAGTGCCTCTGCAATCCTAGTTAGCTTCTCCTCTGGAATCTTCTGAATTTGTTTCATGGCGTGAATCAGCTCAGCGATACTGACGAGATTCTCCCTGAAGGGAAAGCGCAAACTGTACAAGGCAAGCAGTTACTCCAAAGAAGTAAAGCTGACAAAAGGCAGCACTGAAAGTAACTGCAGAATGTTTGCAAAAATATTAGTTTTAATCCTGAACAGAATGCAAAAAAGCCAAAATGAGTGACTGATCAGCAAGCATCTTACCATGAAATCCCATGCTTTCAGTTTCCACGTTTTATTGCATAAACACGAGCATCCAGTAGCATTTGAAATAAAAGTTTAGCACAGTTTCTGCACTTCACAGACTATGTATCTAATGCCCATTGCCCCCCAGCTCCCCATTCAGCAGAGATGCAGTGCCATGCATCTCTCATCCTTTCAGATTTAGAGGCTGCCTACAGAAATTCAATGAAAGTCACAGGAAAACAAAAGCCGAGAAGTAATCGCTTGAGCAATTTACCTGTTGTGTTAAAATAGGCTTCATTTGTCCACATCAAGGATCAGATTTTATAGAAGAAAGGACTAGCAGGTTTCAGGTTTGTACTGTCTGCTCACTGATCTCATGAAACTCAAGTTGTCTGTCTGATGCAACCTAAAGCCTCTATTTGCCTATGTATTTTGGAGTTTGAAGAACCATCTTCCAGCACAGATTCAACTGAAATGTGAACCCAATAAGTGCTGAACAGAAGGGCTTTATCAGTGTAGACCCAGCTCCTCAGGGCATAGACTGACATTTACTCAGGAAGCATTTCTCAAGCTGCCACTAGGTGTCCTGGACTTGTGTCATTTCTCTGACTGCTGATGGCTTGATAATCACTGCACCAACCTGAAGGCTGCAAGACAAGCCTTCGGCAACTAAGTCATACTTAAACTACTAATTTTCAATCATCCACAATCACCTAGAAAATTATCCACAAAACCATCCATTACAAAGTATAATTACACTGAGTACAAGCAGATTCTGTATTGTACTGTTATGCACAAATTCAGATGGTTTTGATCAACTACTGCTCCGCAGCATCATTCATATGTCTTCCCTAATGCTGTTACACAAAATCTGAAACAAATGACCGTTTGCCCTGGGGACTGGAAAAAACAAAGTTCAGAAGCAACAAAAGCAGAATCCTTCTTTCTGTTTAGGTTATGCTCTCTGGGAGCTGGGAATCTCTCTTAATGAATCACACAAAATGGTGCAAGAATAAGCTAGATTAATATACCATTCAGAACCACAAACCGTAAGAGTTAGTGTCACAGTTTTCAGGTATTTCAGTGTCTGTAATATGCAGCACTTGACCATTTAACATAGGATTGCCTGAAAGACTTTTCAGTAACATTAAGACCTTGAGAAGTGTTGATAGTGTCATTACAAAATTAATTTATTAGGAAAGATCTTTCTTTGAAAATCTGCAAGTGTGTTAAAAACTTGAAGTACATTTTTTTAAAAATCATATCCTCACTGCCATTAGACCCATTCCTCCATTTCCCTCCAGAGACACCATAGACTTTCTTGCAATTTTTTTCCTGACTAACATTGTACTGCTGAAGACCAACAGATGTGAACATGCTCACCACACTGTTGTGCATCTGCAATCAATGACACAGGGCAAAGCTACTGCATGAGGAGCATGACTAAAGGCATGACTTCACCTCTGTCACCATTACTGCCAGAGGCAGGAACAAGATGGTAAGATACTAATCAACACTTTGACTTTCAGAGTGCTCTCAGGACTAGCATCTGAGGAATTACACATCTTTTCTTTCCCTCCTTCTCTACAGCACAATTTTGTTAATTTTGTTTTAAAAATCAATTATCTCAACTTTCTAAACAACATGTCATTTACCAATTCTTTTCTAACCACGCATCAGACAAAAGTGAAACTGGAGATGAACAGCCAGAGCCACATCCAGTGCTCCCAAGTTACTTACCCAGCAGGAGCATCCCTAGCATCCAGCTTTGTATCCACTGCCTTTTCGTTTGTCTCTAATTCAACAATAATTTTGTCTATCTGACCAATCATTCGGTTCACTCTCTTCGTCAACCTCTTGCTTGCCTTTGACTCTTCCACTGCCTCTTTCTGGGCAGTCTTAGAGAGCTCTTTTATCTCTTGCAAATCCTAAAAGAAATGGTCCACAGAGAGAAAAGCTTTGTTGGTGTGAATTTGCAACAACAGACATTACTGACTTCAACTGGCATTTCAACACAGGAGCCATTTGTAAATGAAATGCAAATGTAGAGACATATAAAGACAGACCGGAATTAGAACAACAAATTCTAACACTGCTACCTTTTCCATGCACCCCCTTAAACGTTTATTTCCACATCTTTCCCAAGAGTGGCTAAGATTCATTTTACCTAAGTTTCTGTAACACTGACATCTACACTTGATAAGAACTGCAACATGCAGCAATCAGTCAGCTCCTGTTAGCCTACTCACCCTGGAAGTAACAGCAGGAACAGGATTCTCATTTGGTGGGAACTACTGCAATGATAACAACTAGGCTTTGAACATGTTATACAAATGAGGCTCTGCATTGTCCCAGAGAAAGTTCATTCACTCAGCTACCAAGTTCAGGCTACAGAAAACCAAGCAAAATAATACTTGAATTTGTGGATCTTCTCTGCTAAAATTAAACATGAACTAAAAAAGAATTTCCATGCCCCATTCTTCACCTCACTATACTCCTGTATATCATCCTTCAGTTCCTCAAGTTCCTCCTTTTCCTTTGTTAGTGATTTTTTCTGTTCCTGCAGCTTGTTGCAAGCATCGCTCAGCATGTCAATCTCCTCTTTGGTGATCTCCTCACCCTGTAAAAGAAAACGTATACAAATCATTGAAAGGAACATTTGTGTTTCATCAAAGATTTTGGGTCATTTATGAGAAAAGACAGACTCAAGATTCTTTTTCCATGTTTAGAGTCAATACTGTCATAGCCAATTTGAGGCTAATGCAGAGACCCACATTTTTAGGCTAATGCAAAGATCTTACATTAGTACTTTGCTATAGTACATATTTTTTTGAAGTACAGTAGTAATAAGTTCAGCTAATGTGATTGACTATGTTGGTTTTGGCTATTTGAAATTCTGTACCTAATCATCTCATTTCAGAATGTTTTACTTCATTCTTTGCTGGGTGAAATAATTCAAACTGAGAAATAATTCACTATGAAAGAAAAGATAAATTACACCAAAAAAATGTAAAATTTGGAAAGTCGAGCTAAGAAAAAAGTAATCTTCAACAACCTTTGTGAGAATGAGGATGAACACCCATAGTTTGTGAACCATACCTGTCTCTTGAAAAGTTGAAAATAAAAATCTAACCTCTAACAGGATACTGAAAAAATAAGACTTCAAGATGATTCATCAGAAATGCTAAAATCCCATAATACTACCTACAGATAGTATATTAATCTTACCCAGGCACCAGTTTTTATTTTGAATGGCGAAGCTTTGAACAGCCACATTAAGTAGAATACAGAAAGACATGTGCAAACAAGGATGTCCGGAACACAGAGGAGAAGCATGATGTGCTTCCAAGAAGCAACTGTTGAACAGGTATCCAGACCCTTTGTCAACTCAGAAGGAGTTTTAGTGTACTGAGGCATCAACCTCATTTCAGATTTTAATACAGTATTTATAGTTCAACTTAGCAAAAAACATAGTATTAAAAATAAAAGGCAAGCAACTCAGTTTGAAAACAAATTCCTCTGCCTCAAATAAAATCAATCATCTTCAACAAGCTGGCAGCCTCACATTCTTCCTCTAAGAGGCGAGAATCCCACTGTGTTTAAAACCTCTGGAAGCATCTTTAGGGGACAGGCCACTCTGCAACCTCAGTTAAGAACTGTCACTCTAAGTTCTTATTTTCTCTTATCAGTTTGGGCTGTTGAAGAAGTCCTACTTATGGCCTTATACATTCTCATGGCATCGTGACAGGCACCGATGTAAACACTATGCCCCATGTGGCAACATCAAACGCTCCTGCTGTTTCCAAGTAAGATCATCCCAGCCTTGCCTGCCTCCCTCCCACAGCATTCCTCCCGGCTGCACTTCATGTACCCAGCTATGCAGTCAGGGAGGAGCCAACTCACCACACAACATTGTTTCAATTCACCACCCATTTCAATGTGCATTAGTTCCATTTGGTTATTACCATGAAAACCATGTGGGCAGCATCCTCAAGTAAACAATGCAATGATAACAGCAGGTAGACAATGATACTGTTGAGGAAAACTGAAAAGTTTCAAAAAAAGGGAACACTCATCTTGACCTACTCCTGCTCTCTCCCTGTGTGTTAACTATACAAAGCTTAAACATGCACAGATGTGTCACATCTACAGCCAGTGCAAATGCCTTCCAAAATAGGTATATTAATTTCAATAATGCAGACAGATAAAGAAAATAGAGATGGTTTGTGCCTGACTTCAGTTTCTGCACTCATGGTTGAAGAATTTTCAATCTGCTAAGCAGCTGGTTTTGACTGGCAGAATGCAGTGAGGGTTGAAAGGGAAGGACAGACAATCAACTTACCACGGTTCTTACACGGATGCTTTGAATCTTCACATTAAAAAGCATGAAAACATGTAGTCATGCAGATTACCTTAATGCCTTCCAATACTGGTGCTGTATCTATCAGTGTCTCTGGATGCACTGCCACGTCTGCCCTTGCCACTTCTTGTTTGGCATCCACAGCCACTTGCGTTTTTTTAGCTTGCAGAGCAGCTCCTTCAAGATCCACTGCTGGTTCCACCTCTTTCTAAATTTGAAACACTCATTCAGTTTCAATTTTTAAAAAAATAACACTATCTGTATTAGCATCAGTGAAGAACTGCTTCTCAAAATAGCAATAGTTGCCAAAGTTGCACACATTTTTATGAGGTTAAAAAAGATAAAAACTACCACATATTGAGTGGTTTCACATTAACATACACACGTGCACTTAATGAACTGCCCTGTGAGCTCCTGAGGCTTAATTCACCAGTAAAGCAGGTCAGCAGCTTTTACAGCCAAATAGTACAATGACATTATCAGGTTAATGACATAGAAAGAGCCAAAGATAAAAAGATCTAAAGTATGGAGTTAGGACAAGGAAAAAATCCAAACAAACCCAATCAAAACCAGCACACTTGCTGGAGAAGTAAGTCTTCTTTTACTACCTTAATTAAGAAGAAAAATCAGATACGTAAGACTGAGCAGATCCCTTCTGTGTGCAGTTTTAATATTCTCCCACATCTTCCACAGGTGGATTTAAAGTCCAGTTTCTTGCACACAACACCCAGAGCAGAGGCAACAACTTATAACATGCTACTTTTTACATCACTGACATTTACTTCTCAACAGTTGTGAGCAGAACTTACCACAGCTGCAACTTCAGGGGTTTCTTTGGCTTTCTCTGCAGCTTCAGACAACCTTTCCATTTCTTTTTCTTCATTTTCTTTTCTGATGGCTTCCTCTTCCTGAAGTGTTGCTTCCAGACGCACTTTGTTATCCACTTTTTCACCTTCAACTTCTGCCACTTTAACTTGAGCCTCTTTGGCCTAAAAATACCACAGGAAGTCTAAGTGTGTGTATATATATATTAAGAAGTACAGATATTCTTACTGAGATAGTAGAGGTATGCCAATGAATAAAGTTAAAACGCCCAAAAGTTACCCTATTTTTGCATTTCTCAGAAAAAGATGACTTTTTCTGGGAAAAAAATTTCTGCAGAAAGTTTTGGTTTCCGGAATAAACCTGAACTTTTCACCCTGAAATCATACATGTTCTTCATTCTCTTTCTCTCAAGACTACCAAAAATCTACTCTGATGATTTCTCTCTCTACATAACAACATGATGTATTTTCATGTCTTTATATGACCCAGAGCATTCTTTGGTTTTTCATATAAGTAAAAAGTGTATTCTACAGCTTCTTATGCTGTCATGCAAAATAATATTGCCTTGTATTTGCTGCATTCTCAGATCCCTCCACGAATAACCCAACTTCTTCTGTGTTTGAAGGTCACTCAAATAAACCTATCCATGGTTTAGTTTTTCAAGGAAAAGAAGGAACCAAGAAGATTACCTGCCTCTCTGAATGGATTTTCAATTATGACACTGAAAGCTGGTTAGATGCTATGCACAGCAATACTTACAACACTATCTGGTAGTGTCTGAAGTGTTGTTTTGAGCTGATCAGCTGGAGAAAGGGTATCTGGAAGATACATGGCTCTGGATAAAATAAGCAATGAAGTAGGGATTTCCTGGTTCAGGTGCAGGTCCAGCCACTATAAATGCAATATAGAAAACAAGTCTTCAACTTCGGGATTTTTTTCTCTTTTTTTTACAGACAAAATAAAGCATGTACAAAAAAGTAAATGTAATTTTTTTTTACCACTACTCAGTCAATATCTTAGCACAGGAACTACAGGCTGTAACTAGCTAAGAATTACAACAACTGCACTGAAATATAGGAAGAAGTATTTTGTTTGAAGAAGTATTTGAAGTATTGAATGAATATTTGAAAAAGTTTGACATACATCTTAGAATCACAGAATGGTTTGGGTTAGAAGGGAGCTTAAACACCATCTAGTTCCAACCCCCTGCCATGGGTAGGGACACCTTCGACTAAACCAGGTTGCTCAGAGCCTCATCCAGAACACCTCCAGGGATGCAGAGTCCACAATATCTCTGGACAACCTGTTCCAGTGTCTCACCACCCTCACAGAACAGAACTTCTTCCTAAAACCTAATCTAAACCTGCCCTCCTTCAGTTTAAGGCCATTTTTCCCCTTGTCCTATCACTACATGCCCTTGTGAAAAGTCCCTCTCCAGCTTTCCTGTAAGCCCCTACTAGGTACTGGAAGGTGCTATAAGTTGTCCCCCAGAGCTTTCTCTTCCCCAGATTTCTCAGACTGTCTTCATACCAGAGGTATCCAGCCCTGTGATCAACTACTTTGTGGATTTCCTCTGGCCTAGTTCCAACAGATCTTCTCTAAACTAGGCAACACCAAAAGACAGAGAAGTGATCTACTTGGTGAAAATTTTTTTACAGAGCAATGCAAATAAGTAACAAGACAAACTTCTGCAATTAGGTCTGTGTATTCAAGTCTTGCAAATGCATACCTGTTTAAGCTGTTCCTTGAGACGCTCCTGGGTCACACCAAGAGCTCTCATCCCTCGGGCACGACAAGCTGCCTGCAGTTCTTTAACAGTCAGGGTATCAACTCCTTCTTCAGCAATCAACTGCACAGTGCACAAAGTAAATTTGAGTATGTAAGAGCTCAAAACTATCACTGCAGAGCTCGAAGCCTGTATGCTACAACAGCCACTAGAGGCTGCTGTGAGAACACAAAACAGCCTCCACTGTTCAAACAGCTCCGTAATGACCATGGCAATCTCTAAACTAGTATTTCTGTGACCTCCCTTACAGATTATAGTTTCATAGAAACGTTTTTCTTTGTAGTATAATTACTTTCAATCCAATTAATGACAGATTAGGAAAAGGTCAAGTTTTCTTTACAAGTAAGGCCACTTCTGATTTTAAGTTCTTTGAGCCTTTTCATTCAAAGTTAGCTCAAAAGTAAGACAAGGAAAAAAACACCTAAAAAATACATATATCACAGTCAATACTCTTATGTGTCAAAAATTATTAACCAGTGCCTATTTAGAACAACTCACCTTGTCATCTGCTTTTATGCTTCTCAACCTCATAGTCAGCTGGAAGCGGAGAAAGTTATTTGTCCCAATTGACTGAAGTTCCAACAACTTACAAAGTGCCACCAGCTGAGGCCTTGTTAGATTGTCCAGTGTCAACTCATCTTCAAACAGTTTAGAGAACCTTAAGATCTCCTCATTACTGGGCCTTTCGCCAGTCTCCCTGATCTGTCAGGAAAAAGCAAACAAACACAAAGCTTTTCACAGGAAATGTTATGGTTGGGCATTATTTTGAATAAAATCACTCTCCTCATTTGTCAAGTAATTTGCATACATCTTGGGACAGGAAATAGTGTACAAGCAAGTAAGGAAAGAAATTTTTGAAAAAACAAATAGCTTCTTTACTATAAAAGACAAACGAATTGATGGTGTTGACAGTTTCCAACAACACTGCATAATATACTTCAGAAAAAAGTAACAATACAAAAATTAGCTTCATCTGTACACTACTGAGCAGGTCTATCTGAGTTGGCACTGCCATGAGACACCTCAAAATATATATACACATCTTAGCAAATAAGAAGTTCCTACATAAGTCACACTAGCAAGTATTTTTTGTGGTACCACACTTGCTAAACATAAAAGCACATTAAAAGCATCACCCTGGAAAGATAAAGGGAGAAGTACATCCAGTGGCAAAAATTTTGCCGTGCTGGTGTCCCTATGAAATGCTTACCTACCTACTTTCCTCCACAATCACATTTGTTACAATATTGTTTTGCTTCCATTTCCTAGCTGTTCTGCAGCACCTCTGTGCAAATGCTCTTGAAGTTATCCCCAAGTACAAACAACTGCTTGGGAAAGGACTCCGCATCCTTTGTGCTGGAAGGTTCTATGAAACTGCTTGTACAAATGCAAAGTTAAGCTTTTCAGTTATGTGTTGCCAAAGGACACTTGACAATAAATAAATCCCATTACTGGAAGCAGAAATAACAGTTGAAAAAGGGAGGAGAAAAAAAAATCCCTAGTCTCAACAGGTCACAGTAAAAAGCATTATCCCCTGTACAAATGTTGATTTTTCTATTTGAAGTATACCATCAACAGCTTACTAGTGACATCACTGCATCAAAAACCTACAGAACTTAACAATGAAGTACTCCCAGTCACTTAACACCCTCAGTCTGAACAGGAAGTGTGGAGATATCAAAAAACCAGTTTTCCCAATGCCTCTACCTTTTTCAAGCCCTGTAAAGAAAACATAAACTAGGTGACATCAGTACAGTCTGAAAACCTAACATTACCTATACAGTCTGATTTATCAATGCCTACCTGTTTTACTTGCATACTCAGATACTTTAATGAACAGCTACCAAGTACAAGAAAAGGTAAATATCTGGAAGACAAGATGGCCTTGAGTCCACTAAGGTCCAGGATACTTGTGTAGCAGGGAACCAACTCAGAGAGAAAAAATGGTGAAAGGCCTTATTGTTCTTCTTCACCAGTACCTGCACTACAGGAGCCAAAAATGGCACTTTAGAAATAGAGGAAGTGTTTACTTCCTTGTTTAAAGATAAATTTTGACAGAGCCAAGCATGTGTACCTTGAGAGTACAAACTGAAGCTTTCTAGTACATCACTAGCTACAAAGCAACACAGACAAATTCTGGAATTCTGCAGCAGACAGGTTAAGCCTGTAATCAATGGTTCTTGCAGCATCAAATACTTCACCACAGAAGCAGCTGTAAAAGAATAGTGAAAAGCTGGGAAACATTTAAGCTTGTTCTTGCTCTGACACTTGTTATCTGCTACAGTGAAATGAGATCAATGAAGTCTGTCTGTGGCACAAACGAGAAATATAAAGCTGTAAAAAGCACACCCACATATAAGAAATGCAGGGTTGGAAATTTCTCTTTTAGTCATCAGAGGAACCTGGGACTTCCTCCAGCAAATGTGGAGTGAAACATTATTTATTTTTCCACAGAAATTAACGGCCAAATGTAAATTCTCAGCAGCAGCTCTTTCAGAGGAAAATGAAATGTTCCAAACATGAAGCATGGCAGCAGCATGCTCCCAGGACTGCAGGGCCACTGCTTCAGCCACTAACTACTTTACCTAACCATTCACACATTTCTGCAGATGAAAAAAAGAACAGAAACAGATGATTGCATAGAAGCTTCAAAGTCCATAGACTTTGCAAGCAGCTACTGATGGGCAAAATTTGCCACTATGACTATCTGAGGTAACCTGTGCAGCACTATCAACACCATCCTATTAGCTCACCCTTTAAAACTTTATTCTTTGCACTGACATGCAGGGAAATCTTAAATTCACTGACAGGACTGGTAAAGTTCAGGTCTGAAATCTCCGGGCTTATGTGCCTTTTTCTGTACAAATACATATTCTCCCCAAATGAGGGTACTTCAGCCTTACTTTCAACAAAGGACCTGGTGATGCTGTTGGCTCAACCTCTTATTCAACAGCCTCACAATTAGAAGAAATTGTGACTGAACTGAGATAAATCCTGTCCTGTAAAGATTTAAGAAAGCATTTTTCATTTCTCCAGGGAATACATTACCCTTACCTACAGGCTGGTCAAAGGAAACACTGTCAAACCTGAAGGCCATCAATGTAGCAGGCAGATATCTCATACTTACTTTCTCTGTCAGTAGCTAATTGTGAATGAAAAATTCTGCACCAAACACAGCAATCACATTCTAGCTAAACCCGATTTTGCACAATCTAGTCAGCGACCTAAAGGATTTCAGCAGTATAGCAACTGTGCATTTAAAAACTGTTTTCATAAGCAGAATTAAATTTGACCAAAAAAAAATGTACTTTCCCCCCTAAGTTTCAATCTGTTAGTTAGGAAAGAACTCCTTTCTCCCAGTATTCATACCCAATGTTAAAAAAACCCCAAAGAGGTCAAAAACTACATGAGTAACCACTGAGCACATAATGTTTTATGTAAGAATTAACTTATTAACAAAATAAGAGAACAAGAAGCAAATGAGCAGAAATATACAGAGTAAAAGCACCAGCTACAACACCAAAGCTAAGAACAGCAAAACATCACACTGAAGTGTTACTTAGAAAAAGAAGAAAGTTATCCTAAAAAACATACTACACCCAGCTTCTTCAGGTCCAACAGAATAAAGGCATCCGATGACTACCACAGACCAAACAAAACACCAAGTGATTTTTTTTGTAGGAAGAGAAAATACATTTAAAAAAGATTTTACCTTTTGAAAGAACGTTGAAAAATCTTTTGTAACATTTCCTTTGGCTGCTTTATTTTTTAAGGCCATCTCCTCAATGGTGTCTTGAAGGAATTTAGCCAATTCAAGCTTTACTCTCAATTCTTTCTTCAATCTTTCCTCCTGTTAAGAAAACATTTGGTTTTCAAAGTTCCTTCCAGAAACATGGGCACTAATTATCACTTTTTCTGCCCCCAGACAAGTTATGTAGAGTATTTCTGGACTTCTTCTGTACCACTCACTCTCACCAAAGATCCCCAAATCACACTGGAAAATAAGCTTCTCAGCTTCAAGCTCCATGAGGCACAGGATGCCATGCCATGCCAACAGAGTGCAGTGCAGGATGAGGGCCTCACCTGCAAAAATTAACCTGCACCCACTGAATTGGTTAGTTTCTATCTTGTTGTTGCCAACTGATTTGGGTAGTTCCCAACACTTGTACCCAGTGCAGAAATCCTGCACTACACCTCATCCAAACAAAGAGAATTATCACAGAATTAGAAAAGCTCTAAAACAATTCTGACAAAACTTAACTAAAATAAAAAAAGTTTTAACAAAAAATGCATAAGAAGCTATTTTAAATATAAAGTATACATATGAAAAACCTTGTATCAAGAATAAAGACTACAAACGTCACAAAGTCTATTTCAACACAAACTAAAAGAATCAAGTCTCACAGCTTTAATTTCTGCTACAAAGCAGAAAGGGTCAGAGTAAAGAGAGATGAGGATAGCAGAAAAGACAAGAGAGGCTTTCAGCCCTGATAGCTTAAGCACTTGCACATATGAAAAGGTAAACCAGGATGGTTCATTATTATATGTTAACAGCAAGATCTTCCAACAAGATAAGGAAGATAAAAGCACTCCCCTAATACTGAAAAAAGAGTCTAATTTTTAAACTTTTTCTGATTTCATTACCAAGGAAATTCTGATTTTTTCAAATCATATTACTGGATTATAAATTCAGATCTGCTTACCTTTTTAGACTTTGTCTCAAATGTAGAGGGAAGCATGTTAGGGAACAACTTAAGAGCTACTGGAAGCAAAAATTCCATAAATGGGACAACAAGGAAAACCAAGAAAGGGACCAGGCGGAAAAGATCGGCACATATTCGCAGAAACTGGAAGGGGAAAAAAAAAAAGAAATGCATTGAAAGGCTAAAATTTAAATATTTATTTAAAAAATACTTGATATGATCATCCAATTATCACTTAAGCTCACATACAGATATGTATTTACTACGAAGAAAATTTAAAGCAACACAGCAAAGGGATGTGACAGAGTCAATTTTTAATGTCTTTCTTCAAGTTGCTATATACTATGGAGCGCCAGAGTTTCACCAGTTTTCAACACTATAGAAAGTATTTCAATAGCCTCACTGTGTCTCAATAGGATTATTGAACAAGTATCTCATTTAAACCTCTTAAAAGCACCTGAAAACAGGAGGTGGTCATTTGTTGTCATTAAAGCTGCTTAACTTCTTTTATGCATCTTTATTTGTGCTCCACTACTTCTTACATGCATGAGCTAGTATGGACTAAGTAATCAAGAATAAAATGAAAGATCCCTCCCCCTCTGCCTTATAACAATTGTAATGTACATTTAAATCCAGGGTAATGAGCCCAGCTTGGTGATTCCTTTTTTTTTAAATCACTGCTTTTCTAGAGCAGTGATTAATCCTCTGAAGCCGATGCCTTAGTTACTGAATCCTGAACTGCATGAAATAAACACTGTCCTTGTGATTTCTGTACACACACAAATATATGTATTAGGCTGTACTGTCTATAATCAAATCTTTCAGTAATTGCTGAAAGCTTAGTAACTCTGTTTATATTGGAGAGTGCAGATCTCGCTTGACTCTGTCTTATTTCACAAAGGAAATAAGCAATTATTGGGAATATTACCAGTTCCTACATCAGAGACCAAAGGCCAGATGTGCACTAGGGTACACTACTGCCACAGCACCGTGGTTCATATCAGGATTTGATAAACAGAGCTATGACTGGCAAAAACTGGCAACACAAATGCTATTACAAAAGTAAATGCAGGCTTCCCCCTCCAGCCCCTCCCTGGCAACTGACGGGAACAGCAGCAACAACCAGCACATATCTCACCTCACTAGGACTGATTTGCCAGAATACAAAACTTGTAAAACTCCATTCACAATTTTCTTAGCATAAAGTCAGGCAAAATCTTAAATACTGTATGAGGAATGCACATGCTCTACAGATTCAAAGTTTGACGTTTTTCTTTGTATATAAAAATTTCAGTTTCCCAGAAGGGATGCTTTGGTCCATTGTTTACAGGCTAAAGGATTTTTCCATTCCTTCCAACAATAGAAGACAAATTACTACCAGGGAGTAAAAAAAATTTTTTACAAGTTTGGAAGAAAATTTTAAAAGTTGGAAGAACATTTTCCTTTAAAGAAAACCTCAAAATTTTCAAGAGTGCAGGTCAAAGTTCCCATTTTTAACCCAGTATCTATTTTCAGACAGTGCGTGCCAGCATTTCTACAAAACCCATATCTGAGGAAGCATTTTTATCACCGGATTAAGCTAACCTAATGCTAACCTGAGACAAGGTGTAAGGAGTCATGAAGGTGCACCTGCAGTCACACAGCTAAAACTGGCCCATAAATACATACACAGACGAGTGAAAAAGGACCAGTACAAACTGGGGAGGGACAGGGGTGTTGGAAAAGTGCATTTAAACACCAAGCAGGACCAGCTTTCTTTCACAGCAGCACTGTCCTGGACCAGCTTACATAAACCATGAAACTGCACCCTCGGCTAACTCAAGGAAAACAACTTTACGCAGGAACCTAATACAATGGTGTATGATTACACACACATTATTTGGCAGTACAGCATGAAAACCTTGTGACTCCTCTGTATCTGTTGCTACAGCTCATGTATTCCACTCTTCCCTCCTCTGCAGGCTTGAAGAGTTTGTAAAGCTGGCAGACTTGCCACCAACTCCATAGTGTCTGGCACCTCACTCCTGAACCATCCTGCTGCAGGAACCAGCACTAGAGCAACAGTTTTTAACAGTCAGTATCGTATTTTGCATGTTTTACCTCTTCCTACCTTCTCTCCTAAGTGTAGATATGTGACCCCTGTTGAATCCAAACCCTACCAGCAATTGTACAAGCAGAATTTTGGAACTGAACTTTAGTTCACATAAGCAATAGCTCCCCTTGCCTTAGCCATGCTGCAATTGCTTGTTCATGTGGTTAGATTACTTGGATATCTTTCCATTATTGCCTCCAAAGAGGAAGGAAAGGGCAGGCAGAAATAACTCATTTGTCAGTCTGCATGAAGATAAGATTTCTCTAGGACTGTCAGTTCAAGTGCAGCTTACTACATTTAAAGCAATACATACTTCAATTTTTATTTTATATTTTTTAAAGTTCAGGAGTAACTTTTGCAAAGTGGTGGCTAATCCAGCACCGAATTGTTAAGACTTCTTTAAATCAGTCAGTATACAATTTAAGGCAGAACAGGTAAAAAAAAGAACTGTGCTGAAACAAACTTGAAATCAAGTTTAAATTCCTCCC